>NW_023616331.1:0-35077 GCF_013339695.2 Rhipicephalus sanguineus
GCGGGCCGGGGCTCGCCGTCGCGTCGGCACTGGCTATGCACGAATGAAAGCACTTCTTTTCTGAGAAATCGCTTCAAAATTTGGTTTCAGAATAAGCACGACATTGCGCCAGCATATTCCGACACCCAAGCACATCCTCCGGCAGTCAGGGGCACGCCGTGAGCGGTTACTGACCGCATGTTTTACAAACGTAACCCATCCTTAAATACTCAGCAAACACATTCGAGTACGAGCACCCGAACGACACGCAGCGCGCGCGGACGCCGTCTACGTCGAGATCAGACGTGTCATATGCTAGAATTGGCGCACATAACTCCCACAATCACGTAAACTCACTTGATTCTGTTATAGTGTCATCGCAGATGTTGGCGAACCACGAAAACAGCAAACAGAAACCAAGGAAGAAAGTGCACGGCGGCGACCGCAACAACGCGCGCCGTCGAAAGTCTCGCTTTTTCACCTCACCGGCGAGGCGTGTCCAACGTAAGTGACCAACGCGTACGTGCTGGAAACATCCTACTATATCTGCACCTCAAACTAGCGTCTTTAAGCCAAGAAAAACCATGATATATAGTTCGTCTAAGCGTTCTGTAGACGGGCTTTTTTTTCACATTCCCACGCGCGGAAGCACGCTGCACACTCAAGGTTGATAGAAATGTTGTTATGAAATAGACTAAAGCGCATCTCCAAACGACATCTTGCACCTTCAGCAGTGCAGACACAATGTGCGATCAGCAAAAAATGACCCTTGATAATTGTTTGCATCGCTCATTTTACGGGAGCTTGTACAGCAACGCGCATAACGGCATCCCCAACAGCCCCCGCAGAGCTGCTGCAGACGCCCAGCTAAAGCTGTATAATTAGTACCTACGAAAGCAGTACACTCACCGTGAACGGGCGCACGTCGTTCGGGGCCGCCGCTCCATGAATCCGCCCTCCTAGCGTGACTTCGAGCACGGAGCCTGGCGTCAACGCCACCGAAGATGCGCATTTTTGATCGAACACAAAACTGCACGACAGGCAACTGACGCAACCCGCGCAACCGACGCAACGCACAACGCACCGAGCAGACTGAGAGAGAAGGCCGAGGCGCAGCGCCAGCCCGGCTGGCTCCGTCGGCGAGGGAGGCGACCCACCGCGCCAGAACGGCGCCGAACGGCAAAGGCGCGATACGTATGGCGCATACGACGACGCCTTTATCGCGGAAGCGAATCGAAACGCGCTTTAGGAGAGTCCCGTGACTCCAGCCCAAATGCTCTCTTTCTCTCATCTACCTTCCAAAAGGGATCAATGGACACCCGAAGAGAGTCACGCGGCCGTGACCCTCTTTTGACTCTTCTTTTTCTTAGCGTGTACTTACTCACACTAATAGTAACCTCATGAGTGACACTCATGAGCACTCACTCACGTTCATACTCACATCTACTCACACTCATGAGTACTCACTCACGTCCACTCACACTCATGAGCACACACTCACGTTCATACTCACATCTACTCACACTCATGAGTACTCACTCACGTTCACACTCACGCGTACTCACCCTCCTGAGTGCTCACTCACGTTCACACTCACGTCCACTCACACTCATGACCACTCACTCACGTTCATACTCACATCTACTCACACTCATGAGTACTCAATCACGTTCACAATCACGCCTACTCACCCTCATCAGTGCTCACTCACGTTCACACTCACGTCCATTCACACTCATGAGCACTCACTCACGTTCATACTCACGACTACTCACACTCATGAGTGCTCACTCACGTTCACACTCACGTCCACTCACACTCATTAGCGCTCACTCACGTTCACACTCACGACTACTCACACTCATGAATGCTCACTCACGTTCACACTCACGTCCACTCACACTCATGAGCGCTCACTCACGTTCACACTCACGTCCACTCACACTCATGAGTGCTCACTGACGTTCACACTCACAACATTCAAATGAGTGTGAGTGAGTGTGAGTGAGTGCACTCATGAGTGAGTGTGCCGAGCTATGGTTATGTGTCACATAAATTGGGCGAACTCCATTGCTCACCTACTGTCCACTTAAATAAAGGTGTCTATAACTAGAATGTTCGGCGATGGCTAAAGTCCTGCGCTCTCGGGAAGATAGATAGATAGATAGAGACCGAAGCAAAGGGCCCGCAGAGGAAAGAAGTGCAAACACTCGGTGTTCCATTCACAATAATAATATCTGGGGTCTAACGTCCCAAAACCACGATAAGAATATTGCCGCAAGTCTTATACGAGGGCGGTCCGATAAGTACTTAGCCTCACCGCGAGGGTGCGACTCTATCGCATGAGACATATACAGGCGTTAAGTACGCTCTCTTAGAGGGACACATGCGAAGGTCCAGTCGAGTCGGGCTCGCGGTTTTGTTTTGGGCGCTTGAGGAAGCAGGTGATGTTCGTGTGTCCGTTAAAAATGGAAAAAGAGCACTATCGGTCGGTGATTTAATTTTTGTTTTTGGAAGGAAAATCGTGCAGCGAAATCAAAGAGCAACTGGATGCCGTCTACGGCGAGTCTTCTCCTTCGATGGCAACCGTAAAAAATTGGTTCGATGAGTTTAAACATGGTCGCACGTCGGTTTTTGATGAGCCTCGCCCAGGGGCCGCGCAAATGGCTACCACGGCCGATAACGTGGCAAAAATTCACGACCTCGTATTGGCAGACCGCCGACTGAAGGTGCGCGAGATAGCTGAGACAGTAGGCATCTCAAAAGACCGCGTGGGTCATACCCTGCATGAAATTTTGGGCATGAGAAAGCTGTCGGCGCGATGGGTGCCGCATTTGCTCACTCCGGACAACAAGCGTGTCCGTGAGACCACTTCAGAGCAGTGTTTGAAGCTGTTAAGCATAATCCGAAGGAGTTCTTGGGTCCTTTTGTGAGCGTCGACGAAACATGGATCCACTGGTACACACCAGAGACCAAAGAACAGTCGAAACAGTGGACTGCACACGGAAAACCTGCTCCGAAGAAGGCGAAGACTGTCGCATTGGCCGGAAAGGTGATGGCCACCATTTTCTGGGATTCTCAAGGTGGGATCTTCGTCAACTACCTTGAGAAGGGCAAAACGGTGACAGGACCCTACTACGCTGAATTACTGGGCTGATTCGACGCCGAATTGCGAAAAAAACGGCGACATTTGGTGAAGAAAAAGGTGCTCTTCCACCATGACAATGCGCCAGCTCACACCTGCGCCGTCGCCATGGCTAAGTTGGTCGAACTAGGCTACGAAATGGTGCCCCATCCAGCGTATTTTCCAGATTTGGCCCCGAGTGATTTCTTCTTGTTTCCCAACTTGAAAAAATCACTCGCCGGACAAAAATTTGAGTCGAATGAAGAAGTTATCGCCGCCACAGAAGCCTACTTTGCAGCTCAGGAGAAAACGTATTTTTCTGACGGGATCAAGAAGTTGGAGGATCGCTGGATCAAGTGTATAGAGTTGAAAGGGGACTATGTTGAGAAATAAATCAACACCATTCCAAAATTTTCGTTTTTCTTTTGAAGGCTAAGTACTTATCGGACCGCCCTCGTATTTCATGAGTTGAAGCTTCATCCACAAAGACTGTGGGCAACGCGCTGCGCAGGCCTCGCCGTGATGTGTAGGAAGCTTCGCGATTGTTTTGGAACAATCCGTTAAGATTGCGCGCCGCACGAGAATGTTCCAGCTTTGTCGAGAGATAACACCGCCAACAGCGATATCGCTGGAAAGTTCGATAGCACCTGTATAAAAGCCGACGCACTTCGCCGCTTGTCAGTTGATCGACGGACGACGCCCTGTTCGCCGCTATCATTGTACAGCGTGTATTGCTGTAGTTCTAGTTCTCATTTTCCCGGCCACAAGTTCGGCCAAATAAACAGTTTCATTCTGCAAACGCCGACTGCTTTCTTCGTCGACGTCACGACCACGTGACATCTGGTGGAGGTGCTGCTCGTTCATGTTCCGGACGCCCCCGACAAGCCTTGAACCCAGCCCACGTCGCGAAGAAGACACCGACACCATCAGCGGCAGTCGAGCCAGCCGCAGACTGGAAGGACTACCCCCACAATACGGACCCCTACCGGACAAGACCAGGATCACAACGAAGAAGACAACAGCCACAATGACAACCGCTGTGGCGCCTACAACGGTCGTCATGCATCAACCGAGGGAGCCGCCGACATTCCGCGGATCACCATGCGAGGATCCAGAAAGCTGGCTGGAGGCATACGACCGAGTCTTCACGTTCAACAACTGGGACTGCGACGAGAAGCTACGCCACGTCTACTTCGCCCTTCAAGATGGCGCAAGGACCTGGTGCTAACATCATGGGACCTCTTCCGCACCGGATTTCTCAACACCTTCACGAGCGTCATCCGGAAAGAAAGGGCTGAAACCCTTCTCGAGACCCGTGTACAGCTCCCCAATGAAAACGTCGGACTGTACACCGAAGAAATGACTCGACTATTCCGCCATGCCGATCCAGCCATGTCCGAAGAAAAGAAAGTTCGCTTCCTGATGCGGGGAGTGAAGGAAGAACTCTTCGCCGGACTTGTGCGCAACCCGCCGAAGACGGTCGTGGAATTCCTTTCAGAGGCCACCACAATCGAAAAGGCACTAGAAATCCGCACTAGGCAGTACAACCGCCGCATTCCTACGACGACCTACGGGGAGGTTCAGGCGCTGCAGTCTGATGACCTGCGTGACACCATCAGAGCGATTGTGCGGGAAGAGCTGCGCAAACTGTTACCTTCGCCGCAGCATCAAGTGCATTCAATCGCCGACGTTGTCCGCGAGGAAGTCCGGCAATCGCTTGGAATTCCCGAAGCACCGCAGGCTCAGCCGGAAGCTATGAGCTATGCTGCTGCAGCCCGACGCAACGCCCCACCCCCTCGCCCACGTCAAGACGCCGCGTCGCCGCAGCAGTTCCGCCGCCAGGCACCGCCGCCACCACCACCGACGCCATACCGCCCGCCGACAGGACAACGCTGCGCCCCCCGAAAGACCGACGTTTGGCGTGCCCCTGACAACCGGCCGCTCTGCTATCACTGCGGGGAAGCCGCCCACACATACCGCCGATGCCAGTATCGACAGATGGGGCTACGCGGATTCGCCGTTAACGCGCCGCGCCCGCAGCCAGGCGAACGGCCTCGCGACATCGACGACTACCTCACCGGAACACAGTGGGAAGAACGACGAGCTTCCCGCTCGCCGTCGCCCGGCCGCTACATGTCACCGCACCGCCGGCAGTACACTGGCCCAAACCGGGGCCGGTCGCCTAGCCCGTATCCGGGAAACTAAGGGCAGCAACCGATGGAGGTGCGGTTGCTGTACGACGAAATGCCGAAGATCCTCCGCGGCCGCCGACGACGACAAAGCGACGAGACCTTCAGAACACGACGCAAACCGGACGGAGCCCTCACGACGAAACTTCGCGGCCCGAAGAAAACCTGACGACGCAACGTAGAAACAGCGGGACAAATCGACGAAGCCGTGATCCGACGCCACGACCTAACCGGAACGCAAGACGACGAACTAGCGACCTCGATGTCCTTATCGACGGCCACAGCATCACAGCTCTCGTCGACACCGGAGCCGACTATTCCGTCGTCAGTGGGCCATTCGCCACCAAGCTGAAGAAAGTAAAGACCGCTTGGAGTGGACCCGAAATCCGGACAGCTGGAGGCCACCTGATAACACCGATTGGTGTCTGCACGGCGAGAGTCACCATCAATAACCACACTTATCCTGCGAGCTTTGTAATCCTACAAAACTGCTCCAGGGATGTGATACTCGGAATGGACTTCCTAAGTGACCACGGCGCCGTTATCGACCTGAGGTCTGAGTCGATAACACTAACCTCAGACAAAGCGCTCCCGCCCCACCCGACGCCAAGGAACCATGCACTGAATGTGATAGAAGAGCAGGTGACCGTTCCGCCGCGCTCCAGCGTCATTATTTCCGTCGGCACTGAAAAACCTGCAAACCTTGAAGGCGTAATCGATGGCGATCAGCAACTACTCCTGAATCGTCAAATTTGCGTCGCAAGAGGTATCGCCGAGCGGCATGACGGTAAAGCAAAGGTACTGCTGACAAACTTCAGCCACGAATATAGGCACCTCAACAAGGGTACGACGGTTGCCTACATCGACGAATGTGTAGCCGCCAGCGATGCTTTCGCCCTCTTCGATGCTGCCGAACCTGCTTCGACGAATAGAGGTCCCGAACCGGATTTTGACGTCAACCCGAGCCTTCCGAAGGTCAAGCAAGACCAGCTCAAAACCCTGTTCCTGCAATACAAGCACTGTTTCTCGTCGTCCTCGCGGGTCCGACAAACGCCCCTTGCTAAGCACCGCATTATAACAGAAGAAAATTCTCGACCACTCCGACAGAGCCCCTACAGAGTTTCGACGCGAGAACGTGAGGCCATAAAGAAACAAGTCGACGAAATGCTGCGCGACGATATCATCCAGCCTTCAAAGAGTCCGTGGGCGTCACCCGTGGTATTAGTGAAGAAGAAGGACGGGACACTGCGCTTCTGCGTTGATTATCGGCGCCTGAATAAAATCACGAAGAAGGACGTGTACCCCCTCCCACGGATAGACGACACCCTGGATCGACTTCACAACGCAACGTACTTTTCGTCGATGGACCTCAAGACCGGCTATTGGCAGATCGAAGTAGATGAAAGAGACCGAGAAAAGACCGCTTTTATAACACCCGACGGCCTCTTTGAGTTCAAGGTCATGCCTTTCGGTCTTTGCGCGGCACCTGCGACGTTCCAGCGCGTCATGGACACCGTACTGGATGGATTGAAGTGGCAGACGTGCCTTGTGTATTTGGACGACGTCGTCGTGTTTTCCTCGACCTTCGACGAGCATCTCCGGCGGCTTGAGGCAGTACTTCAAGCAATCAAGACCTCTGGACTGACCCTGAAGCCAGAAAAGTGCCGATTCGCATACGACGAGCTCCTGTTTCTCGGTCATGTGATCAGCAAGTCTGGAGTGCGCCCAGACCCGCGGAAAACAGCGGCCATCGCCGACTTCGCGCCTCCCACCGACAAGAAGGCCGTCCGCCGATTTCTCGGCTTATGCGCCTATTACAGACGCTTCGTCAAAAGCTTTTCACGCATCGCCGAACCACTCACGCTTCTCACGAAGACTAACGTGGAATTCAGGTGGGAACCGGAGCAAGTGCAAGCATTTGAGGAACTTAAACGGCGCCTGCAGACGCCACCCATACTTGCGCATTTCGACGATTGCGCCGATACTGAAATACACACCGACGCAAGCAGCGTAGGACTCGGTGCCGTCCTTGTGCAAAAGACGGACGGGCTTGAAAGGGTTATCAGTTATGCTAGCCGGTCATTATCCAAGGCAGAAGCTAACTATTCCACAACAGAAAGGGAATGCCTCGCCATCATCTGGGCTACGTCAAAGTTTCGCCCCTACCTCTATGGCAGGCCCTTCAAAGTTGTCAGTGACCATCACGCCTTATGTTGGCTAGCTAACTTGAAGGACCCTTCAGGTCGTCTCGCACGATGGAGTCTGAGGCTTCAAGAATTCGACATTACCGTCGTGTACAAGTCCGGACGAAAACACTCTGACGCCGACTGCCTCTCTCGTGCCCCCGTCGACGCGCCGCCGCAAGAAGACGACGATGACTGCTTCCTCGGAACTATAAGTGCCGACGACTTCGCCGAAAGGCAACGAGCCGACGCGGAACTGGGGGGCCTTATGGAGTACCTCCAGTGCAAGACCGCCGTTGTTCCGAAGGTATTCAAGCGAGGACTGTCGTCGTTTTTCTTACGGAACGGCGTTCTCCTGAAAAAGAACTTCTCGCCACTTCGAACGGACTATCTTCTTGTCGTGCCCTCATCATTGCGACCAGAAGTCCTCCAGGCCCTACACGACGACCCGACGGCTGGACACCTCGGTGTTTCCCGCACGCTCGCCAGAATACAGGAAAGGTACTACTGGCCACGCCTTGCTGCCGACGTCGCCCACTACGTCAAGACTTGCCGAGATTGCCAGCGACGGAAGACACCGCCGACTAGGCCAGCGGGACTTCTGCAGCCAATCGAACCACCTCACCGGCCGTTCCAGCAAATCGGGATGGACCTGCTGGGGCCGTTCCCGACGTCGACTTCCGGCAACAAGTGGATCGTCGTAGCAACTGACTACCTCACCCGCTACGCCGAGACAAAGGCATTGCCCAAAGGCAGTGCCGCGGAGGTAGCCAAGTTCTTCGTGGAGAACATCGTCTTGCGTCATGGCGCCCCAGAGGTCCTCATCACAGACAGAGGTACCGCCTTTACAGCGGACCTAACTCAGGCGATCTTAAAATACAGCGAGACGAGCCACCGCCGCACCACCGCCTACCACCCGCAGACCAATGGCCTCACCGAGCGTCTAAATAAGACCATCGCCGACATGCTCGCCATGTACGTCGACGTTGAGCACAAGACGTGGGACGCCGTCCTTCCGTACGTGACCTTCGCTTACAACACGGCCGTCCAAGAAACGACGCAGGTGACGCCGTACAAGTTGGTCTACGGAAGGAGCCCGGCGACGACGCTCGACGCCATGCTACCCAACGTCACCGACGAAGAAAATGTCGACGCCGCCGCTTACTTACAACGTGCCGAAGATGCTCGACAGCTGGCCCGCCTGCGCATCAAGACCCAGCAGCACACCGACAGCCGTCGCTACAATCTTCGACGACGCTTCGTCGAGTACCAGCCCGGCGACCGTGTCTGGGTCTGGACGCCAATACGACGACGCGGACTAAGCGAGAAGCTTCTTCGACGATACTTCGGACCGTACAGGGTACTTCGACGTCTCGGCGCACTCGACTACGAGGTTGTCCCCGACGGCATCACGAACTCTCAGAGGCGCCGAGCTCGACCCGAGGTCGTGCATGTTGTGCGCCTTAAACCGTACTATGCCCGTTAACGCACCTGAGGACTCTAATGTTTGCTTTCTTTATTAGTTTTCTTTAGTATTGCATGTATTCATGTTCTGTTTTTAAGCATCGGGACGATGCTTTTTCAGAGGGGGGCATTGCCGCAAGTCTTATATTTCATGAGTTGAAGCTTCACCCACAAAGACTGTGGGCAACGCGCTGCGCAGGCCTCGCCGTGATGTGTAGGAAGCTTCGCGATTGTTTTGGAACAATCCGTTAAGATTGCGCGCCGCACGAGAATGTTCCAGCTTTGTCGAGAGATAACACCGCCAACAGCGATATCGCTGGAAAGTTCGATAGCACCTGTATAAAAGCCGACGCACTTCGCCGCTTGTCAGTTGATCGACGGACGACGCCCTGTTCGCCGCTATCATTGTACAGCGTGTATTGCTGTAGTTCTAGTTCTCATTTTCCCGGCCACAAGTTCGGCCAAATAAACAGTTTCATTCTGCAAACGCCGACTGCTTTCTTCGTCGACGTCACGACCACGTGACAATATGAGAGACGCCGTAGTGGAGGGCTCCGGAAATTTCGACCACCTGGGGTCCTTTAACGTGCACGGGCCTCAAACGTTTTCGACTCCATCAAAAATGCGGCCGCCGCGGCCGGGATTCGATCCCGCGACCTTCGGGTCAGCAGTCGAGCGCCATAGCCACTAGACCACCACAGCGGGGCTGCATTCAGGATACTCCCAGTGTTTCCCGGGATTCAACTTGCGCAATATGCGCAACAAACAATTTTCTCAGCAAAATTTTTGTTTAGTTTATTAGGACTGACCCCCCCAAAATTTTCGCGCTACATAGGCGAAGCTAATTAGGGGATACTGAAATTAAAACTGCATGATGGGATTGTACAGAATCCAATGGAAATCGCAAGGTTTTCAATCGGTATTTTCAGACCGCATTTTCTGAGCTCGGCGAATACGATTATCTTATAATCTTAATCTTTTATAATGTACACACTCCGCTCCCGCACCCCCCGGATGTCAAGCGTACTCTTGCATGCTCGCGTCATTTGGCTCAGTTGATCCAGAAATGCGAAGAAAGGAGCTAGTTGGTTCATGGTGGCTTGGCGATGGGCTTATGGTAGGGTAACTCTAGAAAGGACACGGGACGCAGCTTAACAGGACGGGTGCTCGTCCTGCTAAACTGTGTCCAACGTCGCCAAACCATCATTTCATACAACTGGCGTACGCCCTAGCGGGATACCCATGATACCTTTTTTTCGTTTCTTTGCCGAAAGTTAAAGTTAAGCACAGGAATGCGAAAATGTGGGAAACTTTAATTCAGGAAGTACCATTGAGGCGTCTGTAATCCATGCGATTTTCACACAAATTCGCACAATTGTTAGCTTTGTACGCTGCGCCGTCTGGCCTGGTGCAGCTGCCATCTTAATTTTTTGCGAAGAATTGCGACATCAACCCGCTGTGTCATGGCATGATCGACTGTCCTCGCAACATATGCAGAGATGGTTCACGTTCTATGCCGTCACAGTCATTTTGCCTCTTCTAAATTCTCTCTAAAGCGTATTGAATTTTGCAGCCCTAAACTACTCTTTTTCTTTTGACAGTGTTCCTAAACTTCCGGGCAATCAGGAATGGACGCCGTACACCAGAAGCTCGCCCGTCATGTTGGTCATGGATGAAGGTCAATTCAATGAGACGCAAGAATTCCGCGCCAGTCACTGCGAAAGATGGAGGCCACTCTTCTGAATATAGTTTCCACCGATGTTCCTTAAAAGTAATTGTCACTGCGTATGAATTACTTACTGGAGTGAGAAAGGTGCAATAGTGTGCACGTAAATTTTTTATTGTATAGTTATAACAACAAATAGTTAACAAGAGTAGCGCCGAGAGTAGCGAACATTAGTCCGTGTGAGTTAACAACAGGCAACCTCACTTAACAGCTAGCCACTGTTATTCTGTGCTAGTAATACGCATGCAAATTCTGCATGTTTCGCATGAAATATAATTCCTTTAAAATAAATATCCTGGAACTTGAAGGAAAACTGGCGCTATAGAATAAAAAGGGAGGAGGTAAACACCGCCGTGATGAACAAAAATATATAATGCGTTTTCACGTCACCATGTACTTACGATATATAAGTACTAAAAGTGATATACAAGTCACCGTAAACGGTGCTGTGTCACATCTCAAGTACACAGAAGACATATTGGCGTAAAAACGTAAGAAAGCTTCGCCCTTATAAAGCGCTGTGTTGGCCTCTTTGTGTCTTCAGTCATTCATAATGGTATCCATTTCTTCAAATTTAGCATTTAGGTAACCACCTTGTTTCTACACGCCAACAGATACTGTTACAATGTGCAATTTGCCGCGATTAAAGTTTTATGATACATTGTATGTCCTGATTTGCATCACTAGACATTGCTTCCTTCTTATTGCTAGCAAAATGGTTTTGCGAATGGTGACAGCACAACAGCTGCACTTAAACCGCGATTTTCTTGTCAATAAAAGCGTCGCACAATACAAAAGAAATATGCCCATTCCAATGTCTCGTCGTTCTTTTGGAAATGAAACATTGCGGAATAATCACATATCAAGAATGAGTAACCAATATTGCTCGACTTTTTTTTTGAAAGTGCGCAGATGTTTTCACAGCCGAGTGGTTACCACAGCCTACTGACTCTTTTGACATGCACTCTTAAATAGAGTTCTAAAGACTTAAGAGTACGGGATAGACCAGTAGCATAGACAGAATCTTCCTTGAAGAGTGGGGGGAAGGAGTTCAGCCATAGTTTAAGTGTGTTCGTGCGTGCATTTGTAGGTGTGGTATGTATATACAGAGGGCAAACCGAAAATTTTAGGGACCCTCCCCCCCCTTCATGGCTACGTCAGAGGAACAGACTCAAAACGCTTTGGGTTGGAGATCACTGAGAGTCCCTCACTACTACACACAAAAGAATGGCCGTCAGTGCCGTTATATTTTATTGATTCTTTCTCTTTATTTCAACTCTAACCATTCTAATAACAACTATTGGTGCACCCGATACACTCGTGCCTATTTCGACAAACGCAGGCAACCATTACCTCCATAAGAAATGTCATAAGCCATAGAGGAAACATGTAGATCGGTACAATCCTTTATCGAAAAGTAACTTAAATGGACGCCAAAGAAAACGCCCTATATCAATTGAAGCTAATAAATTATCGCCTCAAAACAGTTGCAACTTTTGGTGAAATGGATCAGAAATAAATGGATAAGCTTAGTTCGTTTTTTTTAAATATTGCATTGGAATATCGCCGTAACTACGTCACCGTGAGATCAGGCGATTCAATGTATTGAATCGCCTAATCAATGCATTGTTGAGTCGCCTGATCAATGTATTTAATCGCCTGATCAATATACTGTTTTGCATTAGAAAGAATCATACGAAGCCAGCGGATACAGAAACCTAAAGAAGCATGCACGACGGATGAAATGGTACATTGAAATGGTGTAACCATGAGTAAACATATCAATGAAACAAGTATGTATAATATAGATGGATAGTAATTTTAACACGAAAGTGTTTTATGCCGGGGTCCACCAAGTACTTCCGTTACCGGATGTGACGTTCATATAATGAACGCCAACGGGTGAGAAAGAAAAAACCAAGAAAAAGATCCGCCGCTGGGAATCGAACCCACGTCGCTGCGGCCGCGGCCGTAAGCGCCCGAGGCTAAACCAACTCGGCTAGCTTGGCAGATGCTGGACTCCACGAACGCGCGTTATTCGGAACTTCCACGTACCGTGGCGCCGCCGAGCGGTGGCCGCCGGAAGCTCTGTTGAGATTATTGAAATGTTGCACCCGCTTGAGTCAGCGAATGTTGCCACTTGTTCTGTCTCGTTTGGGGTCGTTTTGCGGCGGTGTGCACGGTCTCGATACGTGACACTTTCGGTTCCTCAATGTGAACAGAAAATAAAAAGAAAAAGGCAACTGATTTTACTGCGGGCCTCAATGCTCACAGCGCACATTGGGAGGCAAAGCAAAAGCCTCCCCTTAAGATTAGCGCCTCGAAAAGTCGTGAGTGGTTAAGCGGGTTAAACTTCGCAAGCAAATAAACAAGGCCCATGAATGTATGCAGAATCCCATTTTGTGTCCGAGTATATGCCTACTACCTCATATCACCTTTCTCGCACTTCGTTCCTCCGCTCGACACAGTCGCTGTGCAGACAGTACCAGAACTGATTAGGAATGCGTTCCGCCTCTCGAATATAATGAAAAGTCCGGTTCCAAAGCATCCGTCGCACCATTCCACGTCTGAAGTGGTCGTGAAGTGCCTCCGTGACCTTCACATCTCCAGCACTTTTTGTTCGGTATTACTTGCTGATATCACTGTTTTTTTGTCCCTGTCCCGTACGATGTTACTTATTGCACTTCTCATAAACACCAAAAGCGTAGGATGATAACAGGAACGTCACATCTTAAACGTGAAAATTGCGTCTTGCCGCTGGTTTCATTCGCTGCTTGTCGACCTATTGTGGCATTCCGCTGTTTTTTTTTTCTCTTTTTACCAAGAAAGCGCAATAGAATCGTATATCGCACATGCCTCAAGTGGTTCTTGTGCTTCTGTCTCGAAGGGCAACACATTTTTTTTTCGTTTACTTACATTACTTCGTGCTTTGAAGGGAGCTGAGCTAGCTACTCGACAGAATGCAATGCAAGCGAAAATGAGATAAACCATGTCTCCGAGAATGTCTGTGATATTACTGAGAGATCTTTACTGAGTCTCCTACTACCATATTGTGCTAACAACACAGCGGGGGTTGCAACGCGCGATTAAGCTCCGCAAGCAACGCGACTAGTGTGTTTGCTTTATTTACTATTGTGTGCATATTTATCCTCCTAATGAGGTTCCAATCACGTACCCTACATTCCTTTACTTATTATAATATCTCACCGCAACCCTGCCTTCTGAAAAACATAAATCGGAGTGCAGCCGAAGCGCGAAGAACTGAACTCTTTGCCAAACATGTACGTTCCTAAATCGTCTGCAGCGGGCCGATAATCTCAATGACCGCCATGTTGGATGTACAGTCGCGCCACCTATGGGCCGTGAAAGTTGCGAATAACTTTCACACATTCTCTCTCGCACGGTGCTGTCTGTTGGCGGTGTAGATAGGCGGGGCGGAGCGGGCGTGGTGCCGCCGTCTGTGAGAAGTGAAAAGAAGTAATGCGTCACGATCGACACTTACTAGTGCTTACTCCGAGATTGCGTGCGATATCAGAGGTCATGGTTAAAGCGTCTCGATACCAGCGAGGGACACTGGCCGCGCTGGCGTCGCCGAGGTCACGTCTTGCGTTCTCTGCCTTTCGCTTCGTGTGAGCGTGCGCCGGCTCATCAATGTTGCAAAAAACTTCTCTGTAGTGACGTGGTTCTCGAGCTGTACGATGCAACAAAACCGCTGAAGCTAACATGTGACGCGTCAGCGCATGGCGTAGCTGCCGTTATCTCTCATGTGGTCGATGGGAAAGACAGACCGCTGGCATACGCTTCTCGAACGCTAAATGCAGCTGAAAGGAACTACGCCTACATTGAAAGAGAAGCGCTTGCAATCGTGTTCGGCATTCAGGAGTTTCACAAATATCTGTATGGCAGACAGTTTACTACCGTGACGGATCATCAGCCGCTCACCTACATTTTCGACCCAAAGAGCATGCAAGTTCCGTTGCAGCAGCAAGGATCCACCGCTGGTCTAATCTGCTTGCCAGTTATCAGTATACGATTGAGTACGGGAAGGGTGGCTTGATTGGAAATGCAGACGGGCTGTCTAGGTTACCGTTGCCGCGGGTGCCTACTGAGGAAGCCGTGAACTATTTTTCGCCCATTCCAGAGTTAGCGCTGACGGCTAAAGATGTAGCGAAAAACAAAAACAGATAAAGACAGAGTACTGAGAATGGTGCGTGAAATGACATGGCACGTGTGGCCGGAAGGAGTCGACAAAACTCTAGAGCCATATGTTATCAGAAGGTACGAACTTTCATTAGATACGGACTGTCTTCTTTGAAATAACCGTGTAGTGATCCCCAGTTCATTGCAACAGAGCGTCTTGGACTTGTTGCATGAAGAGCATCCCGGAATTACCAAAATGAAGATGCTTGCTCGCGGAATTGTGTGGTGGCCTAACATTCACAAAGACCTTGAGGAGTGTGTAAAAAAATGCGAAATTTGTGACAGCGTCCGAGCTTCAGTTCCAGCCGCACCATTGCAGCAATGGATGTGGTGTTCCAACAACTGGGAGCGCATACACATGGAATTCGCGGAAAAAGATGGCAAATCCTTTCTGGTCATGGTTGACTCGCATTCTAAGTGGGTGGAAGTCAAACTAATGTCCAGTGCAACTGCGCAGAAAACAGTTGATGTTGTCCGTTCCGTGTTCGCGTCTTATGGGCTGCCAGTTGAAGTGGTGACGGACAATGGTCCCCAGTTTGCAGGCTCTGTGTTTCAGCAATTCCTTCGCAAAAATGGAGTAAAGCACACTTTCACTCCACCTCACCACCCTCAGTCAAATGGAGCAGCCGAGCAGGCTGTACAGATAGTGAAAAAGGCTCTTTTGAAATCACTGCTTGTGGATCAAAAGACCGACTGCAGCAGAAGCTTGCAGCACAAAGTAGATAACTTTCTTTTTTCTTACAGAATGACTCCTCATTCACTAATAAGACACCTAGCTAACTGTTCCTTGGAAGGAAATTGCGAACACGTCTATCTTTGTTGAAACCAGATATGACTCAAGCAATGAAAAATAAAATAAAAAGACTGAGAGCATTGCTAACAAACGTCGCGGTGCGACTAGACTTTTTGCTGTGGGGGATGCAGTCATGGTCAGATCTGTCAGAGGAGAAACTATTAAATGGTTTCGTGGCAAAGTCATAAAAGTTGTGTCTAATGTTACATTTTTGGTTCGTGTGCGACAGCGCATAAGGTTCGTGCATGCAGATCATTTGAGGGCAGCAAACAGAGTGCCTGAGAGTACCACTGATCACGATGTGCAACCTGATTAGGCATCTTTCCCTGACAGCAACAACAGTAACACACGTGTGGGAACTGCTAGTCCTCCTACTTCCTCCCCAGTGTTGCCGCGGCGCAGCACTTGTACTCGACGGCCGCCGGACCTGTTTATGTGCGAATGAAATTATGTAAAAGCAATGTGTGACTGCATACGGTGTTGTTTGTACTTAAACTGTACTAGTGCCCTAAAAAGCGTTGTTTATGTAGTGTGACTTTTCGCCTAAGAGGGAAGGGATGTTACATATGAATGGCACGCATGACGCTGTTCGGCTGGGCGCAAGCTGGAGGCTATCTGTGATAAGATCACTGCGGCCACTATGCTGACTGCCTGCGTGCCTGTCCACGTGTCTATGATGTAACGCTCTTGTGAAGGCTATAAAAAGCCGGCAGCTATCTGTATTATCGGTCTTATGTCTTATGTTTCGATCCTTGTACTGAGACGCCCCTGATGCGTCGAATAAAGCAGTAAGCCCCTGCTATCAAGTTCGCCTGGTTCCCGTCTTTCTTAGTCAAGATACAACAGCTTGCACAGTATATGGCGCTCACGAATGGCTGCATTTTACTATGACCCGGATAGAAGACCAGCAAGACAGTGCTTTCAAGAAAGTATGACCCGGTTAATTGAGGTAGAAAAAACAAAAGAATGTGTTCCTTCATGGTTGGCTAGGGTAGCACCCCTGCTTACATTCCCAGGATTTGGGGACATTTGTGCGTGGCGCCAACTCTTGGGTTTGTATTGAATGCTGCATAACGCCAGCGTTCTTGCAGCTGTGGAAATTGCAGCCGTCTATTCACCGTTTCCCCTCAGCGGAAAAAAAAAACATGAACACTTGCCACATATGATCCTGTTCCTTGTACTGTTTCGATGTTTCCAGTGCACGTATGCGCCCTGCTTGCGTTGGTATATATTCATTTATTCGTGCTCCCAATCTGTCGACTTCATATTCTGCAAGGAAATTGAGGTGAGTATCCGTTCAGTGGCTTCAACAGCGTGGCCTTTTTCTAGCGTGACATAAGTAATCAGGACCTGACTTGCGGATTAGCTTATCAACCGTTCCTATAACTGTTTCGGAAAGTTACGTGTAAAAGAATTCCAGCAGATTGCACGCATTAGGACAATCGGTTCCATGCGATGCGGTTAGCGGGAAGCTGATTGTGCCTCATTTCTTGGCGTTGAGCCAGGTCTTACGAGGTGGATCCATGTCTTTGCGCAATTTCAGTAGTTGCGTGCATTTCGTGGGATTACCGGGCACGTCGATGCTCACTGTCCGAAGTACCGTCAGTGCTCACGTTACAGCGCAGACGTCGCTTTCATTGAAACGAAGTGCAATCAGCGATGGTTGGCGTATTCCTGTTCGGACGCCCAACGCTCTTGTTATGTCACAGGAGTACATATCTAAAGTTTATTGCATTGTTATAAGGCAGAAAGAGAACTCCGCAACCACAGTTTTCGTTAGCTAGGCAGCAGCACCACCACAAGTGATAGGCAACTGTTCATGTAGTGAATTGTTTTCTATCTGTACCGCGTGGTTCCTGGCCAAGGGTCGGGCGCGTTTTTGAGTGTTTGTCTGCAATATAAAAATGGACAAATATAAGGAAAGGTATGGATTTCTTTTAACCCGCGCAATGTGCTTTATAATGTTTTCGATGGCTTTTTATGCACTTCCTGGTTTGATATCGAATGTATTTAAACGTTATTAAACAGCGTGGACAGTCGAGGACACAAGTAGGATATGTCCTACTTCTGTATGTTTCTGCGCAGTCTTCTGTATGTTTATACTTGTGCTATGGATAAACTAGCCCACCACAACGTCTTACGAATATAGAATGTGAGTCACCTGTGGCCCATACCCGCATGCGGTGGAACGTGGTGCGTGGGTATGCGCCATGAGCCACACGTGACTACAAGAAAGAGTTCCGTGACATCCGACAGACATGTCATGCTATTCGTCTCCTCACATGTGAATATGTTCGTCTTGCGCCCATACGCTGCTATGCAAATTTTGGTACGTACTAAAATAAGGAGCCGACCACGAGAGCACCCAGGCGAAGGCGGCTAAATAGATAGGCAGGAAGATGGAATTGGTGGAGTGCCTTTGGTTCCTAAAGAAATGCTTTTCATTTAAAAACGGTCCTGCACGAGTACCCAAGCAGAGTTGCGGTCTTTTCATTGTCTTGTGTCACTATGCGCCACCAAGCTAATAGGCAGTTTTAGAGTGAGGTACCCAAACATTTATGTTCGCAATCACTTGTTTTTTCTCCGCTGTGCATCCATCATCCGCTAACCTTTTGGGTACACGCGTTACTTTTCGTAAGCAGCGTGCTTACCCAAGGAACTCAAAATCTCTTTGGTACCCAGTTCTAAATCTCTCTAATTTATGAACACATTTTCGGTGCTATAGGGATGGCTCTAGAATCAATATCGTCGCGAGTGGACACATCTTCATTTAAGGTCACCTTAGGACAACGGGCTTCATGAATACGTCAAGAACGTCTTGCTTACAGGTTTTCTATCGCAATCAAGCCCCGGCTCGTCATGTTTCTCGAAACTTTGCCATGTTATTTAAAGGGATACTGAAGTGGTTTTACAATTCGGTATAACTTTGTTGTTAACAAGGACCAACATTATTGTCGACTATGGCGCAATTTTTTTCGCTGTTGTGGCAGCAGGAGCTTTAAAATACGCGAAAGAAATGTTCGTCTTGCTCCGCCCACGCGAACGCGCCGAAAGTGTGGGCGTGACCGGAACTACGTCATCGTCGGTAGTTTTGGCCACGGTGGTAAAATAACAGGTGGCCCGACGCGGCGCTCCGCCAATGCGCCGCGCGTGTCACGGAGGTGCTCGAGTTGCTGCCGCTTTTCCGCAAGGTGGCAGAAGGTATACTCTGGGCCGATATCTCCGCTCCGGCGCATTTGAAAGCATGTGACCAGTGTGCGTCGCGAGCATTTAAACTGCAATTTACATCTTTAACTTTTGAGAAAGAGATCCTCGGTGTATTTATTACACCAGAGAGGCCTAGAGCAACACTGAAGAGTTGCCGTCGCTTAGAACGGACGCGCCACTAATGACGCCACTCTTCTTACAACGAGTTCTTTCAGTCGGTGTTTTCTACTCCGTCACAATCCAGTGTCGAATCCGCTCCCTCTCCATTGTTTCGCTCGGAAAAAATGCCAGACGTTGAAGTCTCTTATGAGGGAATTGTGGCCCAACTACTGAATATTGACGTAAAAAAGTCCGTAGGCCCTGATGAGATATCGAATGCATTTCTGCACAGGTATGCGGAATGGGTTGCTCATTACTTAAAGATTATATTTGACACGTCACTCGCAGAATGCCAAATCCCTGATGATTGGCTTACGGCAAAGGTTATGCCTGTGCACAAGTCTGGCGATAAGCAGTTCTTTGAAAACTGTCGTCCAATATTGCTGACCTGCGTTTGCTGCAAGCTCCTAGAACACGTTGTAGCCAAGTCAATTTACACGTATATTGAAAATGCCAACACAATTTTTTTCCCAACCAACATGGATTCCGACAGCGCCTTTCCACCACAACACAGCTTCTTGAAACAATTAATGACTTTGCCATGACGTTAAACAAAAAGAAACAGATAGATGCCATCTGTCTTGATCTGTCGAAAGCATTCGATAGAGTGCTACATGCAGAATTGCTTCTGAAACTGGAAGTTATGGGAATAAACGAACAAATAGTAATATGGATAACCGCGTACCTTCGGGGCAGAACGCAGTACGTAGAAGTAGAGCACATTAAATCAAAGCCATTGAACGTGACGTCAGGTGTTCCACAAGGGTCTGTATTAGGCCCAGTGCTATTCTTAGTCTATATTAATGATATCGCCTCTGAAATTGACGAAAGAATCACAGTACGGCTTTTCGCCGATGATTCTCTACTGTACAAAGAAATTGATAGCCCGGAAGATCAGGAGTTGCTCAGTGACGCTCTTAGGACAGTAGAAGAATGGTGCGACAAATGGAAAATGAAAATAAATGAGAATAAAACTGTCCTATTGCGCGTAACAAATAAAGTAAATAACATCTTCTACTTTAATTACACAGCAAATTCCTCGGTGCTTTCTACAGTTGACGTGCTGAAATACTTAGGCGTAAATATATCCACGAATTTAAGCTGGTCTTACCATGTTGGCAAAATATGCGAAACTGCGGCAAAGAAGCTCTGGTTCTTGCGAAGGAAACTGCGTTTAGCTTCACAGTCAGTAAAACTAACAGCTTATCTGACCTACGTTCGGCCCACGCTAGAGTATGCCAGTATAATCTGGGACCCTCATCAGTCAAGGTTAATTCAGAGACTGGAAAGAGTTCAACGTCGAGCAGCAAGGTTTATTCTAGCACGATACTAGACACTTTTAGTTGGGCGTACGTAACGAGCCCACGTACGCGGCACGATACGTTGCGTACGCTGCATGCGAAGCGCTCAACGACACTTTTAGTTCCCCGTATTGCCGTACCGAGATACGTTTGGTTCAACTGGACGTATGTTATTAGAAATAAAACAGCTTTTGGGTAGAGTGCCTCGATGCGCGCGCCCCCGCTTAGAGTGGTGTCAGCTTTTGAAAGGGCAGATGCCGCCTCCTCGGCCTTGGCGGCAGCGTGGCCGCCATTTTGAACCCCGCGCCCGGTCACTTGTGCGTGGCGCGCGCGCTGTTTTTAGGTCGGTGCTCGTTTCCCTCCAGTTTTATGCAGTCGCTACCGTCACCATGACCGGGTGTTGCGTGCCGCAGTGCACCAATCATTCCTGAAACGCTGGGACCTGTATCGTTTTAGAAGATACGCGGTTTCTTTGAACAGTAAAAATCAAACGTTACAAGCGGCATCCGAAGAACACATTATGCACTGGCAGCGTAAGTTTCCCGCCGGTATTTCGAATGCACATGCAAGGATAAATTCTGCCGGTGTTAACCTTGCGTAATAAATGGACAGACTGATATCGGCTACATGCTTAAAATGCTTTGGTTCACGTGTGCATGAATCCTGCATTTTTCTTCGCAAACATTCTTTACTGCACTTGGTTGGTCCTTATCTGCCTTTGATTTTTGCTTTCGCTATTTTTGCGATTTAAAATGTATCGTGGAATATATTATGCGTGTTTGTCTGCAGATCAGATCCTTCTTTTTTCCTAATAATTATTATTTGTGAGAATTTACGTCCCAAGAACCCCGATATTATTATGAGAGGCGCCGTATATAGTGGAAAGCTCCCGAAATTTTGACCATATGTTGTACTTCAACGTACACCTAAATCTAAGTACGTGGGCCTCTGTCATTTCACCTCCATCGAAATGTGGCCGCTGCGGCCGGGATTCGATCCCGCAACCTTCGGGTCACCAGTCAAGCGCCATAACTAAAAGCACGCCGGGTTCTTGTTTTTTATATTCCTTTCCGTGTTTCAAGTACGCCTTCTGTGCTGCACATGTATGTATGTGTGCAGTTAAATGTTTTTTATCCTTCCCTGTTTCTGTGTTTCAAGGTTACATTTTTGCCCTGTCCTAAATAATTACGCAGTGCCTGCTTTTTTAAATCATTTACGATCACTTTGAATCGACCAGTGACAGTTGTGTTTTATTGTGTAATTTGAGTCTTATTTGTGTAATTGCTTCTGTCAGCGCAGCTTTAATGCACACAAATAAATGGCCGGTACACTGAATATTAACGCGCGCGCGCGCGCGCGCGCACGCACGCACGCACGCACGCACGCACGCACGCACACACACACACACACACACACACGCACACGCACACACACACACACACATTCAGTATTTTATTTCTTTGAGCAAGCATAATTTATTTATTAATAATGTAAGCCCTGAAGGCTCATACAGGGATGCGCATACAAACAGTTCTCGCGAAGCGTCTATACAAAGAAGACGCATGAAAACAACAAGAAGACGGGGAAGCATTGTGTACAGTAGACACGCCATGTCAGTAAAAAAATACAAGAAACAAAGTCAAGTTGTACAATGAGTACGTCATGGAAAACCAGTTAATGAAATAAAAACTCACAGGCTCCCTTATGCGTTCGCTTAAGACGGCTCGAAAGCGAAAGCCATCTTCTTCTCAGCTTTTGCGCCCAAAGCGCGGTTTTGCATTGCCTCCAAGATCGGAGGCACCTCACCTAGTTGTGCACTGCCTCCGTGATCTGCCCACTTTTGACCAAGCTACGATGTCATGTGATAACGTCATCATATGACGTCACGTCAAAATTTGCGAAGCCGTGATGACGTCATATGGTGACGTCATCACGTGACGATAATTTTTTGCATCCCTCGTCCCCGACGTCGTGGTATGCTGACGCCGTAGACGCGGGACGCCGACGGTGAAATTTCGCGTTTGATGAGGCATTTAAGGCTTTCGCCTTAAAAAATACGTCCTCGACTACTGACCCGAAAGTCACGGGTTCGATCCCGGCCGCGGCGGTTGCATTTAGGTGGAGGCGAAATGCTAGAGGCCCGTGTACTGTGCGATGTCAGTGCAGGTTAATGAACACCAGTTGGTCAAAATTCATGCAGCCCTCCACTACGGCGTGCCTCATAATCATATCATGGTTCTGGCAAGTAAAACCCCAGATTTTATTATTAATAAAATAGAAAAATAAATGACGCCGTGCATATGCCGCACAAAGTGTAAAACAGTATTGGAAACACTCAATAATTTGGGCATGCGAGAAAACCTGCAGATACAGAGAAAGAAACTGCAGATACAAAAAGAAGAAGGAAAAACGCACTGATACTGCGCGCATGCAAAGTTTTACGTCATACTACTCAACAACGTATTCATCGTTTCGATAAGGACTCAAGGTGCAACTTGAGTGCCGATACAGTAGCGGTTACAGATTAAGAGCAAGAAATGTCAGCAATAATAATGATAAAGAAGCTTTTGTTTCATTTTAGCAGGATATTCGCACCATACTGACCCTCGGCCCTTTGTTCAATATATGTATGATGCCATTTATAATAAACGAGTAAATTGTTTGCAAACTTAGCAAAATGAGCCACCTTAATCGCGCTTAGGTAGCTTCGCAACACTTAATTGTGTGTGTTCAGATACATATACTGCTGCTGCTGACACGTATACAAATACTTTAAACGATTATTTGTGTATTTGGAATGCAGAGCTTACGAGAAAATTAAGTAAGGCTTTAGAGTTTTTCGTTTCCGGCGTAAGGAAGAGGATTCGTTTTCAACATAACAGTCTACGTCTACATTCAACGCATAAGACATGCACAGGCCGTCAGCTTACATGAATTACATGCTTCCTTAATAAACATTTAGGCAAGAACAGCAATAAAAGCTGCCCAAGCTTCAAAAAAGAAAAGAAAAAGAGAAAGCTTACTAGCGTGCACTTATTTCCGGACGTATCCGCTCACCGCAAGCGCTTTGTGTAGCGCGTTTCGCATGCTGCCGAGCTGCGGCGGGATTCGCAATGGCGGCCGTCGTAGCAGACGACGCGCCTGTCCTCACCCTCAGCGGAGCGCGCGGGCATCAAGGCACCCTACTTTTGGGTGCTTTTTAGCGCCCTCGCGTAGTAGCGGCCGTCATAATGGCCACTAGCATCCAAGCCAAGGCGAATCGTTTTTTGGATCCATGGTCTACGTCGGTTTGTTCAGTTACGCGAGGTTTTGCATGTGCGTGCGCTTTTACCGTGTGTTTGGTCGCACAACGACTAACGCACCCTATTTTGTACCGTGCTCGGAAACAACCATCCAGACTTACTTTTTTTGGTTTCGCTGATCATTCTCCGAGTACCGTGCCAGCAACAGGTTCAGGCGCTCGCGCACACAGCGCGCTGTAAAAGGCTTTTTCAGGGCTTCCCTGAGGCGCCAAGCTATCTCTTCCCACTGCTCCGGGTGCCTAAACGGATCGCTAGTTTGTATTTCCGCTAGCAGCGCAATATCGTCGCTCAAAGTAAAATAAACTCGATTTGGGCCGGCTTTGTTGCTCTCTGCGTTCGACGCCATCGCTGCCGTTTTGCTATCTGGTTCCTATATCAATCGAGATATCGCGAGAGCGTCACGCCGCGTACGCTTCGCCTGGTCACGTTTACGCACGCCGCGTTTTTTATCGGGCGTACGCGCGCATCTCTGGAATCGATGCGTTACGTACTGCACATGCGCAGTTCTCTCCCGTGGCAGTGCTGCGTATGTGGGCTCGATACGTACGCCCAACTAAAAGTGTCTACTCTCGTAAAGATTCCGCCGCCGAAATGCTCAGTTTGCTAAACTTGCCCACGCTTGCTGAACGCAGGCGCATAGCAAGATTAAAGTTTTTTTACCTTCTCAGTAAAAACAAATTTAACATCAATGGCAGTCAGTACTTGATAGCACGACAAGGTAGAGCATTGCGGAAAACCAAAGATGGTTTTTTCGAAATACCTCAGATGCATATTAACAGTTACGCGTTTTCCTTCTTCCCAAGAACCATTAAAGAATGGAATCAGTTGCCACTAATAACGCCAGAAAGTATCAGTGCAGATCATTTTGAAAATAACCTAGCAGGCCAATAAAGACGCACGCATTTACGCATGATTTTTCTTTTGTGTTTGTGTGAGTTCATTTGTTAGTATTGTGCTGTTAGCTTTATATTGTTTGATCGGTGTATGTGCAGATTATTTTGCTTATGAACGGCTGTGTGTTTTTGTACGGCAATGGTCGGTTATATTTTCTTACATCGCTCGTTAACTGTGTATTTATGTTGTTGTATAATTGTGTTTATGGTGTTGTATAATTGTATAATTGGTGTTGTTTGATCGTATATACGAACTATTTGGCTTATGTACGCATATGGTTTCTTCTGTAGCATTTTATGCACAGTTTCTTATGTAGTATGGTTTCTTATATGTACGCTTGTGTTTTTTTTTCTTATGTAGTGTGGTTTCTTATGTATTTTTTCTCTTAACTGTTTCTTTAGTTCAATTTTTTTATGTACAACATGCAAAAGTGCTGCTATTCACCCACCCTGTAACGGCCGACAGGCCAACAGTATGAGTAAATAAAAAAAAAAGAAAAGCATGCAACGCAACCAGCGTTGCAGCCGCGTCTCTTCCTTTCTGCTTGGTCATCTTCGATAAATGCGGAGGCGTCCGTGGATGCAAGCGTCCGAAGAGCAAGAGCGTCCCTATGTGACGCAACCAGCGTCGCAAAGTCGCAATCAGCCTTCGAGTCACGATCACGGCCAGATCACTGTGGTCGTGATTAGGTGATCCCACGGCTTGAGATCCGCTCTGATGCGTCGAGTTTGTTGCGATCTGTCAAACCAACGCGCGCGACCGCATCGGTGTTTCCGCTCACTTTGTTAGCTGGAACCACGGCTGAAACCACGGTGGCTCGATCTGTGCCGCTGATGCGGCGGCCACCATGGGACGAAAATGCTTCGCTCGAAATTCAAAGAAAAGCTGTGTCTTCTCTCCGCGCCGAAAGACGAAAAGCGACTGCAGTTGTGGAGAAATGCAATTCCACGGAAAGACCGCCAGCTACTGTTTTCCGACATACATACGATAGCGTGAAAACCAAATGCTTTTTTTTTTTACTCTATACACTCGCTGGTATAATTTTGCACGCTTTCGAAAAAAAAAAAAATACGCGCGCGTCTCGTGCAATCGGCACCCTGTGACAGTCATATCGGGACTACCCGCGCCGATTAAAAAATTTTAAGCTTCATAAAGCCTGGCGCTCTCACTTTTGCGGCCGAAGCTGGCAGACAGCCACTACAAGCTAGTAGAAGCAGAAACAACCGTTTAAAGCCACCAAATTAGCTAGAGAAACCGGTTTTTACAGCCCAGCCAACGCCTCCTATACTTTGAGATGCCTGGCGCGTCAGCGCCGATTCCTCCGCGCGACCCTCTCCCCTTTACGCGCGCCACCGCCGCGGCGCGGCGCTGTGTTCTGACACTATCGTGCGCCTTGCCGGCATGGCGAGCGCCCGCGCAGTGGCGCAGATGGGTGTGAGAACAGCAATAAAAACTTTTTCCCCACCTGTAACAGCTGCTCTGAGCTTGAATGACCAAGCAGGGCACACATGTGATGCCAAGTTTGCAAATGTTGCACCTACAGTGGAGTTTATGACGAACATGCACAGGTGGTTCGTTCTAATGGATGTGAGCAACTGTGAGCAGCATATTCACCAGAACAACCCGGACACCAGGCAGTTTTCAGACGCAGAAGATCCTAGACTTCACTGGCTGGAGCTCGTCTTTCTCGAGTACCTCGAAATGCTAAAGGAAGCTAGTTCACCCGAAAATTTTCTCAACCATGCCTTAGTTTTCACCACAGTTTCCAACGTGCAATGCATACAGTTTCTGCTGAATGAGTGCGACTTCACGTTTGTACTCACAAGCAAATTCTCAAGCGATCCGATAGAATCATTGTTTGCCGTTGCAATGACGTCACGGATGTGAGAAGTGCTGTTTCTGGACTAGAAAAAATTTTGAAGACAGGAATAGTCGCACATCCGACAGAAGCAACGTCAGCAGCTCTACTTCCTTCTGCTCTGCCCGGGCTGTTCGTGGAAGTGAAGTGAGGGGCAGCACAGTAGCTGTCTGTGCGAACACCAAAAGGGCGCAACAAACGCTGCCAGAAGTTTGCTTGTCATCGAAGCCTTTTTTGCCGACTCCCGATATGGCAGCCATAGCACTTGTTGGGGGCTACATAGCTCGCGCAGTGAGCGAAAGAAGTGCGTGTGAGAACTGTGTGTCTTTAGTTAGGAAAGCAAAAGGAAACTGCTGTGGATGGGTTGATTTCCCCCCAAGACAGGGTATACGCCTCTACTACCCGACACAAGAACTCATTACAGTTCTTTACGGACTGAAGAAATACGTGGAGATAATGCTGTCAGACAGAAAAGCCCTTCTGAAACCAATGGAGCAGTGTTTGCAGCACAGTGTCAGTGCAATCACAGGCTTGCCTGTGTTGAAATGTAAAAGCTGCAATGATGACCAAAGAGAGGCTTTTGTGAAAGCAATATGCAAAAAATTTATGAAGCCCCTATTTTCAAACCATGCATTAGACATAAGTGACAGAAATGCAGTGGCTAAAATGTATCACAACAAGCCACTGTCACGTAAAGTACTGAAGCTTTGAAACGGCATATATTGGTTCTGTTCTTTGATTTTTTTTTAGTGAAGTGATTTGTGCATCTGTGTTCCTTCACTGTCCTATTGGAATTCGCGCTACCTAATATTGATGAATGTAAGCACGACATATAAGCTTAATGTGTTTGGTGTTGGTAACACCTATGTTGCTGTTGGCATCGTTAAGCAGCTGTAAACAACTGGTTATATAATACGTGGGCGTCTCTTCAAAATGTGTGTCCGTATATCATTTGCACATTTCTCTGGCGTCATTCCGCAACATTTCGCTCAATGTGAGAAATTGCGAAACAGTCACCGTCCTGCGCATGCTTCGCATAACATCGATTCCCACGGTACGTGGGATCTGCCGAATTTTTTTCTTCATAGCTCGAGCTGCTGCTATTTTGTATAGCTGTGATACTTACTCCCGTGATAAAATATATACATGTTCCCTTTTTTTGTTTACAATTTTCTGGTCATTATGTGCATGAACCTGTAGTTTATCTTGCTTTGCATCGATGGTATTTTCTCTTTTATGTTGAACCAATATCTATTCGTATTATCACCTTTCTGTGAAATTGCGTTACCTTCAGCACGCCGCAGCTCTTGGCAGAGAATGCTTAGCCTGGCCTTTTGCTGCAATGAATAAACATTGTGGTATTGTAGTTCCACTTTATTGACTTTTTATTTTCGTTTTTGACAATATTTTCACTCTGCTAAGCCCTACACACCTTGAAGCAAAAAATTTTCACAAATTGAGCGCTCCGAAGCTCCACAGAGCGACTGGCGCAGTGACTTTCTGTGGCGGAGCCGGCGGAGCGTAGTGTCAGAAGATGGCGCCGCCTCGCGGCAATCGGGTAAAACACGGTGGCCGCGGGCGAACAATAGGATAGCGGCCGACGTGCCAGGCATCTCAAAGTATAGGAGGCGTTGGCCCAGCGAGAGCTTGCAATGCGCGTCTTTCGGCCCAAAAACTCGTCACAAACCTAGCGGCGGCCGCGAGCAACTCGAGCAGTACGGCGACGCGCTCGCGGCGCTCGATGGGCCACCTGTTTTATTCTACCACCGTGGTTTTGGCGGCGCCGTGGCCTCCGTGACTACTTCTGGCTGCGCGCGTTGGTGGAACTGATCGCGAAGGCCATGCTTTTACAGAGCTGATGGCGCCGATGACGCGGCATACCGAAGGTGACGTCACCGCCTTCGCTCAGCAGTTCAAAAAGCCGTGCGGCTGCAGCCGCTCTTTTTTTGCCAAGAAATGTCATTTGCGTTCACTTCTGTGAACTCTTACATTGGTTTTCGTATTCAGCAAGGATCAAACTATGATTACACATTCCAAGGTCATTTTTTTTTAAAGTGCTTCAGTGTCCCTTTAAATACAACAGCACGCATCCCGGCATTAACTTCGCTTCTTAACTGTTGTGCTCACTGACCAGTGTGATATAGGCAAGCCATTCATCGGCGTCCATATCATGCGTAGCGCAGAAGTTCCCCGTCATTTTGAATGCGAAAAAAAATCCGGCAGATCCCACGCACTGTGGGAATCGATGTAATGCGAAGCAGCCAGCAAAGAGCTGCATACATCGCTTTGTTTATTTTTGAGCCAAATGACATCATTCATGCCATGGCATCTAGTTCACCATATATCACATGTTTGCCATGCACGCGTGCATGCACAATATGGTATATACCATGCCAATGAAACGTATATTCTGGTATATACACTGCATGACCGGTGATTTATGTTCATCACGCACTCCTGTCATGCAATACCAATATTGATATATATCCAGTTATCTAAAAAGCCGGAAGCGCACCACAACAGTGTCATGTAAATCATACCGTACATGACATGCATAACATAATTCGCATGTTAGGACCTGTCATTTATGTTCGTCATACAGTCACATCGCACAATGCCAATTTTGGTGTATATCAAACGAAAGAAATGGCCGCGAGTCCACCATGAGCTTGGCATGTAAATATGCCATACATGACATGCATGTCATAGTTTTCATGTTACACCTCTAATTTACGTTCTTCATACAGTCGCGTCGTGCAATACCAATTTTGGTGTATATCGAGCCCGCTAAACGTCCCCGAATGCACAATGAGTGCGGCATGTAAATCATGACATGCATGTCATGGTTTTCATATTACCACCTGTTATTCATGTTCTTGATACAGCCACATCGCGCAATACTAATTTTGGTGTATATCAACCTAGCGAAACGGCCGCGAGTGCGTCATGAGCGTGGCATGTAAATTGTGTCGTGCATGACACGCGTGTCATGATTTTCATGTTACCACCTCTAATTTACGTTCGTCATACAGTCGCGTCGCGCAATACCAATTTTGGTGTATATCAACCTAGCGAAACGGCCGCGAGTGCGTCATGAGCGTGGCATGCAAATCATGACGTGCATGACACGCGTGTCATGATTTTCATGTTACCACGTGTCAGTTATGTTCGTCATGTCGAAATGTCTCGTCATACCAGTTTTCGTATATATCCATTCATTTAAACGGCCGCGAGCGCCCCGAGACCATGTCATGTAAATCATGCCGCACATGACATGCGTGTCATGATTTGCACGTTAGGACCTGTCATTATGTTCGCCATGAACTCTTTTCACGTCATACCAGTTTTGGCATATATGAAATTAACGGAATGGCCGCAAGAGCCCCAAGGCCGTGGAATCTAAATCATGCTGTTCATGACATGCATATCATGATTTTCAAGTTATGACCTGTCATTTATGTTCGTAATACGGTCATGTTAATCCATACCAATTTCGGTATACATTCGATTAACGAAACGGCCAGGAGAGCACAAAGTCGTAGGCGGATAGATAGATAGATAGATAGATAGATAGATAGATAGATAGATAGATAGATAGATAGATAGATAGATAGATAGATAGATAGATAGATAGATAGATACGCTCAAACTCGCAGAAGTTCGCTAATAAATGCTTCGCAATTAAAAGCGACGGTTGATATTCTAGTGGTCGGTGCTGGTGTGGTCTCGGCGTCTTCTGCAGTCACTGAACCTACCAAGCGTTCACAGCTGTGCAGCTGTAATGTATTGGGTCCGGACCTCCACGAAACTCTCACGGGGATCACGCATACGTAGAAGAGATAGGAGCATGTATTTTTCAACACATACAAGGCTGCCAAAACAGTGTGGCTGACCAAGATATGGGGCGCCATTGGCTTCTTTATCTTCGCGCTCTAAGCTCTTGCGACGTTAACGGTTTATTTATACACGTACATACACTTCCCTACATAATGAGTAGCGAAACACATTGGCTGTGTTACGAACCTTGATGCAAATGTTTAATACATTGATTTTACTGCACTAAAGCGTCAGACACTTCCACAGTGGGCACAAAAAAGAAAAATTACACCATCTCCCGCTAAAGGGGACCATGAGGCGATGCGAAGCTCGGAGCTTTGGCACGAACGCGTTCCGTTGGCGTCCCTTGCGCATGCTACCGACGTCAGTCAGATTGTTATAGTACGAAAGTCGGTCGCACACGTTGCAGCTGTGCCCGAAGCTCCGGTCGAGGAATTCGCGCTGGAACGGGGCGTCGGCACCGTCGAAGCCCGGGCGTTGAAGTTGTCTTGCGAGGCGTTCTGCACGGGCGTTGGACTCGCGTCTTCTGCCCGCAGCCGAGGCGTTGGCTCGACGCTGACGCTTGGCTCCGACGTCGGCGTTGCGTACGGCGGGGTTTGCTTGCCGACGCTGCCGTTGCGTTTCGGCATGTCGAGCCCGCTTTTCATCCATAGCAGTTTCCGCGTTTCATCCGTGCCGTTTGAGCTTGGCTTTCCTAGGCCGGAGCTCGTGGTCCGCTTGCCGACGTTGGTGTTGCACTTCGGCACGTCGAGCCTCCCGCTGCTCGACCCACTGCTCAGCGATCTCGGCAGGCCTTAAGGTATTACTGCAACTGGCGCCGACGTTGACGTTAGAACTCAGGACACCGGCGCAGTGACTGAGCGTGTGTACGACCTAACGCGAGCCTTTTACCTAAACGAGGAGCGAGAGTCGAGAGAGGGAGAAGAAAATAGTAGAGGGGGAGTAGAGAGGGGTAGCGGAGAGGGGTAGAGAGGGGTGGAGAGGGGAATTTGAGGGGAGAGGAGTGTAGAGGGGGGAAGGGGAGTGGGGTTGCGGTGAGGGCGAGTGGAGAGGAGGCGTGTGGAGGGGGTTTGCGCATGCGCAGTATGGGTAACGCCGCACACCGTAAGAGCTCCGCCATAAGATGCTTCGCATCTAATAACCCACTGAATTCCACACCCATGCTCCATACCTAAGTCAGAATGGCTCAGAGGATTCGGCAACTGCGAACTAGAGTAAAACATGAGTGCGGAACCGGGGCTTGTATAATGTTTCAGCTACTGAGTTCAAGCAGCCTGTTCACACCAGAAAAGACCCGAATGCGAATCCTGCGTAGCCATCTTGCCCGCCGGCCGGCCTTTGTGACGGTGAAATACTTTTATTCGGAGGCTGACCCACCCCGCTTCAGGGACATTCTCTCCACCTTTAAAGGGCCCCTCACCAGGCCACATAGCAAATTTTAGTTAGACGCTGGAAGTTGTTGTGTGCCGAATGAAGAGCAGTATGCCGCAAGAAGTTTTCAAATCGGTTCATTACGAGCTGAGAAAAACAATAATTGGTAGCGGCGCGAAACCATGATGCGAGAAGGCGAGTTTCAAACCCTTGCCACTCGCCCCGTGTAGCCTTAGCAAGCCAAATCTCTTCCCTGCCCTCTTCACTTGACACATACGCATGAACACGTCATGCGCATGCATGGTCACGTGCGCATGACGTGCCCGAGCCAGCCCGAGCACGTGAGCGGCGTTGCACGGCCGCTACCTTTTTTAGGGGCGAAGCTCCTTAAGGCGGCACCCGTTCGTCCCTCGTAGTCGTAGTCGTAGTGCGTAACCAGTCTTACGCTTTGACCTCCAAGGTGGTGCAGGTGGGAGATTTTTCCTGTGCGTTGTTGAACAATAAAAAATTTGCAGCGTTAGCTAAAAGCCGACTTCTTCTGTCTCTCATTCCCATTAGCAGCCATTCTTTACCTCCAAGATAGTGCCTGGTGAGATTTCTCCTGTGCGTGATTAAACAATAAAAATTTTGTTCAAAACGCCATTGATTGATGAAATAAACCAACGAAAGACGCCAGATGCTTTGTAAAAGCAAAACGAAAGAACGCCAGATGTTTCTAAAGCAAAACAAAAAGACGCCAGCTGCTTAACGAAAGACGCCAGATGTTTTCTAAAGCAATGGTTTTCTAAACAATGAAAATTCACAGCGTACATGTAACATTAAAGTGAGCTGCAAGTCGTCATACCTCATCGAACCTTTAGTATAAACGCGCCCGATCTCACGTCGGTGATGATGTACTGGGCAGAATTCACGGAAGATTCACGGTTTACCGATGAACCTCCGCAGCTTCGCCCACTCATCATCATTCACTCTGTGGATATGCTGTGATTTTTTTCTTCCATTAAAACTTCCGTTGAAAGTGTGCCCTTCTTTTCTTCGTCCGCGTTAGTCGTGCAGTTAGCCGCGATGAATATTTGTCAGCGCAAGATGTTGTAGTCGCCCGCGGTTCTTTTCTTTTCCGTCCGATAATAAGCACGGCGTTCGGAGGAATAAATAAATTAGTCGCAAGTCAGCGTCTGTATCTACGGGTTTCGTTTTCCCCACGTTCCATCTCTTTGCGCTGTTTTTCTTTCCTTAGCAATGAACCAACTCTCCTAAACATCGGCTTCAGCTAAGAAATTGCAGTTAGGACTCGCTTTAGTCACAGCTTGGTACAGAATCTCAAAGTGGGCTACCTGAGCTATGCAACTAATTTCTGTATCGGAACTAAGCGTTTCCTTCGACATAATTAAAAGCACGCATTAACGCAGGGCTTAAACTCTCCCTTCATTGAAAGGGGGGCCCGAAGAGGGCAGCGACCTATATGCATACATACACACACACATACATACAGCCCCTTCTTAAAAAATGAAAGCCCCCCCCCCCCCCTTCGAGCCCCCCCTGACTTTAAGCCCTACATTAACATGAAGCTCAACTACAACCATTCTTCATGACGAAAGGCCCTCTAGAGTCGGATACAAGCATAGGCGTATCTACCGGGAGGGGGGGGGGGGCAAGGGGGGCGCCAGCCCCCCCCACTGAGAAAAGTTAGGGGCGGAGCCCCCCCACTTTCGACAGTGGTCACTGTCGGCTGCGCACAGGGAAACCATGAAGTGAGGCGAACTTTTACTTCTACACAGCAATCGCTTAATTATATAACTAAATTTGCCCTGCGCTTCTACTGTGGAGAATGTCTCCCGTGTGTCACAACCTACGCACTGTAGGTTCTCTACACGTGCCCCAAACATTTTCACCTCCATCGAAAGTGCGGCCGCCGCAGCCGGGATTCGATCCCGCGATCTGGGTTTTCTGGAATAAGGAGACTGAAGTGACAGCCAGGCTAGTAGGTCCTGAGGCAAAATACAACTCGGACAGCAAAGAAGCACACACATGCAGCGCTATTTCTCTCCCTCTCTCTCAGCAAGGATGAGTTCACAGTGATGCACACGCGCATAACAGCTCAACATCGTTATCAAGCAAGACTTTGATTTGGGCGAGTTGGCACATGCTTAGCTGGGGAAAAACAGCGCAATAAGGGACGAGGACGCAGGAACACAGTAGACTGGACTGGATCTAGAGACTTTAGACTGGACGAGCGCTGAACTTACAACTGACATCTTTATTGCACCTACCGCTCGTTTTTACAGCGCATCGAACCGAGCACGCCATTCCAATGAAACCGCCAATCAAAAGCATCAGGTATGAAAGCTACATTGTCACTGAAAGCTAACACGTGTACATGAATTAGACCGTGCGCACGCATCTTTCACACTCAGATAAAATGAACGCAAGTGACAAACTGATAAAACCAGTTACTAACAATGATGAACGAGACAAAAAAAAAACAGAAAAAACAACAACAACAAACAATCAACAATCCATTTTCGAGGCGCAGGCTCACTCACCGCGATAACAATGATTGAAAGTGAGTCGATGGCAAATTAGAGGATGACAAAAAAAAAAACACGGTAAAGGAAATGATTCATATGAAACCTTTGAGATGAATCTCAGCGTCAGTGAGCAAAATAGATGGCTTGCTGATGCAACTGTCTCCCGCTTCCCTGATAAAAAACGCTTCCACGATTTCACGTTCTGTTTTGCCGTTTTTCTTCTTTAAAACTTGTGTGTTCTCAAAAGTGGCCGCACATCCGCAATGTTCTGCGCCAGAAAGCTTCCCGTTTTGTTACGCACATTCAGATTGTGTTACTTCGCTCTCTCATTAAAACACCTTCCGTCCTGCCCTATATACGCGTCCGCAGGTAACGGGTATCTTGTAAACCACGTTGCAAACGCATCCTGTGTGGCGCGTTCTGCGCTTCATCTGTGTGCAACATCGTTATACTACAACTCAAAATATTTATTATACTCATAAAAATTACACCATCTCCCGCTAAAGGGGACCATGAGGCGATGCGAAGTACGGAGCACTTGCACGATCGCGTTCCGTTGGCGTTCCGCTGGGCATGCTACCGACATCGCGTCGTGTGGAACGCGAAGAGAACGGAACGCTACGCGCGTCGTGTCTTCCTCTAGCCTGGCCGTTAATTCTCACAGGGCGAGCGGGGCACGCAGTCGACCAGGCACGCGATGAGGGGAGAGCGTAGGAGAGAGAGAGAAAGGGGCAAGGGACGCGCATGCACTGGCGCTCATCGCGGCGTTGCGCAGGAGAGAATGAGGAGGGGGTGAGGTAGGAGAGGAGCGGAAGGAGGATGCGCATGCGCAGTAAGGGTGGTCACGCCGCAAACCACCACCACCACCACCGGATTGAACTCGGCCATAAGATGCTTCGCATCTAATAAATACATCTCGCCAGCTGCTATAAGTCGCCGCTGCCAATGTGATCGGCGGGTAG
>NW_023616332.1:0-50000 GCF_013339695.2 Rhipicephalus sanguineus
AAGAGAAAGCTTGTCGGTGATTAATAAAGCAAAATCTGTCAAACGCCCCCAGTAACAGTACGAGGGCAGTCGTGTCGTGTAAAGCATTCACCCTTAGTACGCCCGGTGGGGAAAATGATGATTTCACGTAGATGCCCAATGGCCTTCAATATCGTATTCCAGGTTAAAGGGGCATGATATCAGGTAGAAGAATCCTTTAGTTGAGGTTAGCCTGGGGCGTGTGTTGTTTGAAGTAAAAGCGTCCAGTATGTCAGATAACCAGAACAGTAACTATGGGGCGGCAACCTGTGTTTATATACAGCTATGCTGTATCGCGCAAGGTGGTCATAGGAGGGTCGAAGCTCCGACGCGAAGCAAGCCTAATGCTTGCGCCGCAAAACATAGTGTGTTTATAACTGCACACTAATTGGCGGGTAAGACGACTGCGTCGTTTGGTACACGCTACGTCACAGCGATACGTGATATGCTAATAACGGTTCGCATCTTCGTATATGCCTTCATTTTTGTCTCCGAAGCGCCTGTAGGTGTGGTAGCAAAACAACGTGGCAGCGCCGCTCAGGCACGACCGCCGCTTCGATCAGAACTCGCGCTTGCCGTTTACTCGTAGTCCTGACTGCAATAAATACGGGGAATGGCTATCGCTTTGTGTCATCGCACGCCAGGGGCATCGCGAAGGGTTCTACCCCCTCCTGGCCCCGAAAATCGTCAATTTTGCTTGGGTATATATACACGCACACATACAAACGCACGCACGTACACACATAAAATATGGTTCAACCCCCCCCCTTCCCTAAAAAAAAACATTTCTGGCTACGCCCCTGTCTCACGCCGGGGGCAAAGTATGAGCTATCTTTTGTGCTTAATAATGAGATCAGCTGTCTGTCGAGCCACGTATGCGTGCTAATTTTGTCCCCGAGAATTTCAGAATGAATCTAGTACACAGTCGGAAGCAGCGACGAAGATATTTCTGGCAAAGCGTTAGGATGCAAATATCACGCATGGACAAGCTTCGATTTAGAACTTACAGGCCACACATTGCACGACGACGACTTTACAAGCTCGAAGCGGAAGGAAGCAGCTTCGATGCCTGTCACCATGTTGTTTTCAGGAGCTGCCGTTACTGCCCAACGCTCCGAGCGCTGGTTGCTGCTGGTTGCTACCGAGAGCTGGCTGAACCAACACTTTGTCAAAAACTAGGAACTTAGCAACGCCCCCTCTATTTTTTTCCCGAAAAAACAGACGATGCATTGTCTTTACTTACACAACGCGTGAGCGCGGACGCTATATGGGGACGACGAGCAGAGGACAGGGCATGATTGTATACATCCTGATTCTTTCTCTCCCTATTTATTTATTTATTTATTAGTATACCCTCAAGACCCAGAGGGTGTTACAGAGGGGGTGGGTACAATATGAACGTGGCAAAAATAATAACAGTGAAGGAAATACAACAAATAACAATAGTTAACAAAGAGAAAAAAAACAACAACAAAAAGAAAACGAAACACAATAGTGTGGAGTTACACCATAATGTGTCTCGACACTGCGGACATGAACAGCCCTTGGTCCTTAGTGGCAGCAATGGAGGGGGGAAGGCGGTTCCAGTCCCTGCTCGTTTTAGGAAGAAAAGATTGCAAAAAGTGGTTCGTGCGGCAGAAAGGAATGGCTACTTTATTCGGGTGGTCAACACGGGATGAGAGGTAAGCAGGTCTTGAGATTAATTCTTCTTGAAGTACTTGATTATGAAAGAAAATTTTATGAAAGAGCGACAGACGGAAAATTGTTCTTCTCGTGACGAGATCAGGGAGTTGAAGAGTAGATTTCATTAAGGTCACACTGGCAGTACGAGCATAGTTGTTATTAATGAAGCGGGCTGATCGGTTTTGGACAGCTTATAAGGCTTCAATTTATGTTGATTGATTTGGGTCCCATATGGCAGACGCGTACTCGAGTTTTGGTCGCACTATTGTTTTGTAAAGCTGTAATTTAAGGTGTGATGGTGCTTGGCGAAAGTTTCTGCGCAGTTAACCAAGAGAACGGTTAGCGTTGTTGATAATGTAGGTAATGTGAGAATTCCACGATAGGTCATTTGTTATGTAAACGCCAAGGTATTTGTAGACTAACCTGGTCTAATCTAGTTCCATTTAATGTGTAGTCGAAAAGTTTCGGAGTGATGGAAGAACGTGTGAGTGTCATGCTTTTGCACTAGTAACGTTAAGGTTTATCAGCCACGTATTGCACAGTCAGAGACGCGATTAGATCACCTTGACGAAGTAAGTTGTCATCTTCGTTAGTTATTCTGCGGTACAAAACGCAGTCGTCTGCAAATAGTTTTATGGAGGACCTTATGTTACTTGCTAGGTCATTTATGTAAACTAAAAAGAGTAAAGGACCTAAAAACGGAACCTTGCGGTACGCCAGATCTAACTGCCACAGGGGTTTGAGGAACATATTAGCGGTGACATACTGAGTACGGTTAGTAAGAAAGCATTAAATCCATTTCAGAGTGTTGGGGGCGATATTCAGTGTGCTAAGTTTCGGTAGTAGTAATTGGTGTGAAACTTTGTCAAAGGCTTTCGCGAAATCTCAAAAAATGCATTCAACCAGTATTTTGTTATCTAGTGCTGAGATGACGTCATGTGATAGAAGCTGAGTTTCGCACAAATGATGCTTACGAAATCCGTGTTGGAACTTGCTGAAGAATGCGTTGGTTTCTAGAAACGCCATGCGATTAGAGTAGATTATGTGCTCGAGCATCTTACAGGAAATACTTGTTAATGAAATTGGTCGGTAGTTCAAGGGAGTGTGTTGGTTTCCGGATTTAAAGACGGGAATAACCTTCCCCACCTTCCAGTGAGTTGGCGAAGTGCCACACTGGAGAGACTGCTTAAAAATGTGCGACAATACAATGGAACAGTACACTTCAGTGTTCTTCAGAAATTTCGTGTTTATCTCATCAGTGCCACAGGCAGAAGACAGCTTGAGTCGCCGGATTAAGTTAATAATTCCTTCAAATTCTATAGTTATGTAATCCATTGGAAAAAAACCCGCTGTGATATGCCTGCGGCACTGAAACAGCACATGAATCTGAAAAAAACATTGCGAAAAGACCTTGTTAAGAACAGAACAGCATTCTTCGTTGCGCATCGCGCGGCCATTGGGATCAGTAAGTGATATGACGGTTTGTTTTATTGGGTTGACAGTTTTCCAAAATTTCGACGGGTTAGTAGACAACAACGAAGGAAGCGTAGTGTTGAAATAGTCATGCCTGGCATTTTTGATGGAAAAGCGATACACGGAAAGAGCTTCGCGATAAGCCTGCCAGCGAAAAACACTGCTGTCGAGCTTAGCCGAGCAGAAGAGACGTTTTTTCCTATTAAGAAGCCTTTTCAGGTTTGCTGTGAACCATGGCGATCGCTGCTTTTTTTTATATAACGTGAAGCGGCACATGCCTGTCGACCAATGACGCAATTTTGTCTCTAAAACGACACCAATTTTGCTCGACTGATCGGTCAAAAAAACCAGGCATATAGCTATCAATAAACTGTTCAAGTTCCGTATTTATTGCAGCATAGTCCCCTTTTTTGTAGTTTCTTATGGTCTTGGTAACCTTAGTTTGGGGTGAAATGTCAATATTTAAAGTAAATTGCAAGCAGCAGTGGTCACTAACACCAGGAAAACAAGTTAGTGAGTTCAGTAAGTTTGGTGTCGTAGTCAGGATTAAATCCAGTACATTAGCAGATGGTTCTTCTTGTTGGTTCGGTGACCATTTGAGTTAAGTTGAAATCTAAACATAAATTAACGAATGATTTATTCTCGGCTGTCGCCTCTGTAGGACTGGTACCTGAACAATCAATTTTAGGAAAGTCTCCCAAAAGGAATAGGTGAGAATGCGGAAATTGTACAACTAGTGAATTCAAACGTCATGCAATTCGTTACAAAAGTAAGGCGCCGCGTTGAGGGGCCTATAGCACACACAAAATAGAGCACTCTGATGGTGTAAAGGGATATTTGCACAAACAAGTTCTAAGCAAGAATTCACCGGTATCATGTGTGACTCTAGGTTATCGGCTGCCGCTATAAGAACACCTCACCCTTTTCCGCTACTACGATACTGTGGCGCTACGACCACACTCGCGTTTTCACCGCTCAAGCGCATACTGCCTTCTACCAGGGAAAGTCTGCTGTGAATGTCGCAAATTTTTTCTCCAAGAGAACTCTGCGCTTCCTTGACGGCGTTAAGCGAAGCCATAACCTCGCTGTGCTTCGTGTCAACATTTTTATGAAGGGATTTTATCAAAGAAAGAAGTTCTTTGTGCTCTTTGCTTGTCTCCTCCTTCGGCGGCCCAGGATTCAATTCCACATCACCCGCTAGAAACAATAACCCCGCTACATGTACACACTCGCAACTAAGAGAGAACAACACTTGTGGGCATGGAAGTACTAGCAGACAACGATCGCTGGACCTTTTACAGTACAGCGGAACGGGACAACCCACCTGCACGATAAAGCAGAATGACGATTGAGGCGGCTGCATCACTGCGGTACTTCCACGCCCACTGAGCGCAGGCAGAGGTTTCCAGGTGCTTAAGAGGCGCTCCTGTGATGCGTACGGCGATGTGGAAGACCAGGCTGGTGTGAGCACATGCAGGAATTCTTGAAGAACGGAAGCAGAAGCTTTGCAAGACGCCGAGGGCAACGCAAGCAGTCCGGCGAGAGACGAGCTGTCACAGTGGGGCGGTGGTTGCGCGGCACTTGCGCTGTTTTGCTGGTTGCACGTCAAGGCGGTTATCAAAACCTGCACGATAAAGCAGAGTGGCGATTGAGGCGGCTGCGTCAATGCGGTACTTCCACGCCCACTGCTTTCACGCCCACTGACCAAGCAGCCCCGTAGCCCCCACATTACTGTACCAAGCTTGTGAGATGTATATATAGAAGTCTCCCTACTGGCCTGAATACATTCAATGAGCAAATGATGCATGTTGTGCAGTGAGAAAATACCGAGACAATGGGAAATTAACGCCGGCAAGGAGTACACAACAGCAACGCATGTAATGAGGAAGGCTTGACCAAATACAATTAAAGAAATGTGTTGCCTCTGAAAAAAGCACACCCCCCCCCGCTGATAAAAAAAGAAATGCACGAAGAATTATATATATATATATATATATATATATGTATATATATATATATATATATATATATATATATATATATGTATATGTATATATATCGTCACACTGAAATCCATAACATTTATTCTGAGATTCGCCCGGGGTCCGGCCTTTCATAAAGCCGGGCCGAAAGCTGCGAATACATGTTCTGTTTTTTTAGGGTGACTGTCTTTCAAACACACACACACACACAAACACACACACACACACACACACACACATTATATATATATATATATATATATATATATATATATATATATATATATATATATATATATATTATATATATATATATGGTGGTACTTTCGCGGTGCTTCACTGAACCATGTTGTATTTTCTAGAATCAGCAGACAAGATCGAAAGCAGTCACCTCCTTGAAAGATGCAACCTAGGGCGTTGTTTATAGAATGTGAGAAAGCTGTGCTCTGTTGTACACCTCTTTCCTGTAGTAAGGAGCACATGCATGAAGAAATGTTTAGCGCAAAGCGACACAAGGACATAAAGGGAGGCCACAACACGTGCGTGTTTTACCAACAGGCTGCATTTCTGCCCTTGTGTAAGGAGTACGTTAGATAAACGGGCCGCTGCAAGGATGGCAGTTTAAGAGCACCGTAATCTTAAATTGAAAGACAGCGACCAGTGGCTGGTGTTCTATTGAAGACAGCGTGGGTGTGGACCCATTTATAGCATAAAGTATTTCTAACAGTGATGAACTAATCAGATTCGTAATAGAAGCTGCAACGATTGCAAAGTTAGGCACAAAACATGTTAGCACTCCATCACTGTCCTTTTCGGGTGAAGAATGGACATTCACGCGCACACAGTAGGTGTGAGTCGATTAGCGTTTGTTTATGTACCGTATAAAGCAGGGAGAAAAATGATACATCTTTGCACATGACGTATTGGTGCAGCGTGTGGGCATCATCACTCTATCAACATGTGAATCCGGTGCACTAGCCCATTTTGTTGAAAGTTAGCGCACGTACTGTGTCCCTTCTTTTGCTTCCTTGTATTGTTTCTACGCAAAATATTCATTCCAAATGTAAGAATTTAAAACACCTTCCGAAGAAGGTTGAAGTTAACCACCGGAGGTGATCGCGACTGTGATATAAAGTGTAGAATTAACCGGACTAGTTGTAACATCGTTTGCAGGTTGAAAAGTTCGTTTTGGCAAAAGCTGTATATTGGGAGATGAGGACAAACAATCAATTCAGATTAAAAGGGTAACGCGCAGGCGCGGCGAGAAAATTACCAAGAGCCATAGTACAGGTTTTATTGTGCCTTGTCACAATTTGGATTACCTTCAACTTTACACACTCCATTGAGACTTCCGGTTGCCAAGAGAGGGAAAATATAGAGTCGTATCTCAATCACAGGTTGAATACCCCCCTGCCAAATCGCTGTAAACTTCTGACAGGGAGCGCTTAAATATGTCCGGAATCAAGTCATCGTCACATGCGCTGATTTAAACTATGCGCTTAATTATTCTAACTTTGTCTTATACCGTACAGGTAGTTAACACGCAAATGTCATTGCAGCGAGGACTTGCGCGCTTTGTCACAGTCTACCAGGCATATTGTTCACCGTTTGGCTGGCCTGAAAGAGGACCCTTACCACAACTTCCAAGCAGTCTATGCCAACGCGAATTGTCTTCAATACGCTACTCGCTTTGTCCGCTTAGTTCACGTTATTTGCCCACTATCTGAGCAAGCTGTTTCATATAGACATGGCTTCGTTATGTATAACTGCATTGGTTTCCCCTTAGCCGCAAGCTGATTGGCAAGAAAATAGGGTGTATAACAATATCAGAAATATAAAAATACAGTTTCGCCGCATGAACTAAGGAATGAAAGCATTACAAGCAATCTGAAATGTTATGCAAGAGTAAGGCTAGCCGCTAACTCCTTTACAGGGCCCCTCACCAGCCTCTGAAAATACAAAAAGAACGTGGGCGCTATTCTCTCCTGACGTTCCTCGTCTCTGTGGCGTACTTCGTAACACAAGAACGGTGATTCACGTGACTTCATTACGGTGCATATACTCTCTGTTGGTCCATGCACGCGTTATATCAGTTGTCATGTGCCTCTAGTTTCAAAATTTAACAAAGCCTGCAGAAAGTCATTATAAGATGACTGTGCCTATTTATGGATTCTGTAGAATGATTAGGTTACAGATTCAAGGAAAATTACGAATAAGCTCAAGAGAGCTAGGAAGGCGCCATTCAGTGACTAACTAAGCTTGTGCGCTTCGTGTTAGGGTTGTTTGAAAATGGGGATACGTTCGGGTTCGTCCGCGTGGTCCGTTGTTAGGCACGAATGAGATGTTTATCATTGAAGTATGCGTATTGCATATAGATATGCGTTGTACATGACAACGACAATGTCGGCTAAAACCATCTTTGCCCAACATCGGACCAATGCAGCACCAACCCCAGATCGTATCCCTCTGCCAAGGTCCAACTTTGGCCAAATGCTTACGTGCTGCCGGGGCTTACACCCGGTTACGGGTGTAAGCCCCTGGGGGAACCCGTGTGAGAAAATTCGCACGAGGGATGACTTCATCGAGGTCAGTGCGTACTATCTTTTTAAAGTTCGGTTCTCCTGACTTACAGCCTGTAATGTGAACAGTGAGGTTCTTAAAGCCTTTAGGTTAGGAACGTGGACGTTCCTAATAAACCGACGAGGCAGCTGCAGGTTTTGACCAACACTTTATAAAAACATGAACGAAAGGCACACACAAAAAAGAAAACACAGCAAACAGGGAGCGAATTAACTACAAACAGTTTCTAAGCAGCGAGCGTCCTTAAGAAAGTCAGCTGACACGGGCTCACCCATCGGAGAGTCCAATGCTTCGGGCGACGAGAGGAGACTACCGGCACGGGAACTCTTGAAGAAGTCGAGGATGGTGTGAGAAGGATGACGAAAAACATGACGTCAGCGGCCACGTGAAGACCGTGGCTTCAACTTGTGGACCGCGTCCCAGAGCGTAGACACTCGGGTCCGGTCACCCGACTGCATCGAACGCCGAGTACCGTCTCCCACCTCTGTTCCTTCTTTTTCAACGCCCCAGCTAGCAGAGTTGGCGCATTCTTGCGCGAGCACCGGCGTTGTAGTTGTCGTCATTTGCTTTCTCTTCTATCACATCCTACAGGAGCATTGCAGATCTTCTGCGCGCACATCACACAGCCCTTACAAGATGTTGACAACCTCTGGTGGAAGGGAATATTGCAATGTAAGAGTGCGCGAAAAAAATATTTTGTATTTCAGGACTGATGACATAATCATGAACATGTCCGCCATTATTATGACGCTCAACAAGCTGTGCAATATACAGGAAAAATAAGGAAATATACGAGGACATTATATTGGACTGCTTCAGGTACAGTCCAGCAAGCGTGAATGAACCACCAGCAGAGATCATAAAGGTGGCTAAGATTTATCGGCGATTGAATTATTTTTGTAATTATAGTGTTCTATAACTATGTGTTAGCTAACCTATAGTTAACGGTTAGTGAACGTTACCATTGTTCTCGGTGTGTGCCAAACATGAGTACAAAGTACAATTCTTTACAAATGACCGTCAGTTGCCCAATACGCTTTGTGATGTAGCAGTAACTTCAGAATAGGCTGAGATCGTAGCTGAGCGCGCTGAAACGTTTTTTCGCCACAGTGAGTACTCAAGTGATTGCCATTGTTGCCTTGCTAGCGTAGTATTTTGCTGCTGTCTTCAAGATACGCACTGTCCATACAAAAAATTGCGCGCCCAAAAGAAGAGGGTTAGTTCATCCTATAAATCTCTAAAAGCCTACAAAATCCAAGACGATGCTGGACGTTTATTTAATAGGTGATGCTGAAGAACAGGAAATAAGGAATGTGAAAGGAATTCTAATGATGTAGATGGGACGAGTGAGAATAGGCTAGTAAACATAGGAACGCTATGCCATGCACAAAAGCACTGCACCGACGAAGTCAAGTGCTGTCGAAACGTTGGCTCCACCGACATCTCGACTTCTACAAGTTATGATCAATTAGATATGAAAAGTCTCTCTTCCCGTGGGGCCCGAAATTTAGGGGTATTTATTAGAAAGTTGCAATACCATATAAGCCAAGAACAATACTGATTACCAGCAACTGAAGCCATTTATGAAAAGTTCTGGTCTTCGAAGCCCACTAGTTGGTAGAGCATCGGACGCGTTATTCGAAGGTCGCAGGTTCGGTCCCTGCCCGCGGCAAGCCATCTTTTCGTCCACTTTTCTTTCTTCACATTTACCTTACATTTACTACTGAAAACATCCCCTATACTTTCCTTGGCATTATTGTCTGTTAGTGCTCATTAACATTTGTGTATAACAAAGAAAACGAGCCCTTAGAAATTAACACTTCTTTCCTTCAACTATGGTAGCCAAGTGGCTGTTGCGTTGCGTTGCGCAGGTCGAACGTGTGGATTCAATATAAACTGGGGCATGCGCATTTTCTTGGTGTTAAAATGATAAATGACGGCGCACTTGGTTTGCAGTGCATAATACGTGCATCAAGAGACTGCAGTAGAACAAGGAGTTCCCAAGTACGGCGTGCCTTAAACATAGGTAGACAAACTCACTCATGAGTTGACTCACTCAGACTCACTCAGACTCGGATTGAGCCATGAGTCTGAGCCTGAGTGAGTCCGGGTGAGTAATATTTTGGTGAGTTGAGTCCGAGTGAGTCCGGTTGAGGAACATTTTGGTGAGTCTGAGTCCGAGTGAGCCCTAAGGGAAAATATATTCCATGTGTGAGTTTGAGTGAGCTCCAAAGTTTCTGCCGACCTATGGCCTTAAGTCGAATTCTGGCTTGTATGCACGTGAAACCTCGCAACTTTCATTTCATTAGAGTCTAAGCGATATCAATGCATCCAAAAGTTTGACGCAGCTTTATTAAGGCGCTAACTGCGTAGCTTGTCAGGGATGCATTGAGCTACCACCGCTGGCAAATTACTGCCGGTACGGAGTTATACAGACCTTTATTGTCTTTATTGCATATATACGTTGGTACGTATGCTCGTTTTATACTGATTATGAGTGTGTGTCACTGGCTAAAAAACAAAAGCTGCTGTCGCTCGGTGCACGTCACGGACCTGGTAAGATTGCGCGCACGAAGCGAGTGGGTCTGTGTATCGTCGAACATTCCATCGATAACGCTTGAATGTACGTTGCCACATGAATAACTGCCGACGTGGTTTACCCACTTAGCTCACTATCGACGGCCCACGAACGTGTAGTTGCTACCGTTGTACTAAGGGTGTTACTGGTTTGTATTTACAGTGTACCTCTTCCAAGAAACAACTTCGTGCAATGAGCAGCACAATCTTTAAGGACTCGACTGCTTGGTTTGCCAGACGCTTTGCCAGATGAGGCTAACTCGCAGATCCAGCAGCACATTACCATTGTCCCATTTGTAGTAGCCCTGATATACAAGTGTGAATTCCTGTACGCGGATAAGGTATGCGGTCTAAGCATTAGTCATTTGGTATCTCGGCACTAGGGTGGTTGCAAGCAGTAAACAATTCTTCGGTTAGTTTAGCGCTAATATAGTTAATGTGTAGTTCTTGGGGTAGTTCTAAATCGCAAGCTAAATCATGCGCAAATGTGTTCTTGTGTAGGTCCTGGCGCAGTTCTAAACCCTGCGCTTATTGCAGCTGCACTACCGTCAAACCTGAGGAAGCGCCTAGCACGGGACACCTAGCGATCGCCTTGGCAATTGCGCGCTTGTCAAGGAAGTGGCGTGCTCGCTAGCGGGGCGCGGGTATCAGCCGGATGCTTCAGAAGCGTTTCTCGCAATTTTAGGTAAATTATTGGCAATGATTTTATGTTATTACTGTATTTATATTGCTAACACCTTGTTAGTGATTTTTCACTGATTTTGATCATTGTTAGCCTTGTTTAGAGCCTGTATAGAATGTGTCGACCACTGCGTGACCATGCGAGATGAGAGAGTGGATGGACTACAAGCTGAGCCCCTAAAATGCTACGCACTTAAAAGCGACGTCATACAGGGGTAGGGCTATCCACATTTGTAAGTTTCACCCGAGAGGTCCTTGTGCCCGTCGACGCTGCGAGAGCACTGGCCCACCAGCATAAATAGCAACAATGCACCCGTATTTCATCGCAATGAAAAGTGTCTTTACACTGCGTACTACAAGTAGCACAGAAGGCTCGCTGATCAATCCACTTCGATGTGTAAGTGTGAGCGAATAATTTTGGCTAGCTCTACCCCCTTTGGCTTGCCATCGTGAGTTTCTATCTGACCTCGACACTATTGCTACGCAACAATTGTTGAACAACAACTTGGCGGCTGTAAAAAAAGCTAAAGCAGATGACACTGTCGAATATTGACGCCTTTAATTACGACTATGGGAAGTACAGGGTCAGCCGTCTGCGAGGATACGAAACCTGACAAGTTGGCGGGAGAGAAGTATTGCGTCTTGCAGCCTCTCTAGAGTTCTTCCTTGCTTTCATATAATTGATGATATACGCGCATGATAATTGACAAACGCTTAAATACATACAAGCAGCAATAAGCCGTTCCCTTTCTAGAGGGACAAAGACGCACATACAATGTTTTATATAAATTTGATACTCATCATTAAACGAGAACTTTATGCTAAGCAGCACACGTCGTCTCCTAAGGTGCTGGAGACTAAATATGACCTAATGCAGCCCCCATCTTTATTGACTTCCTGTGTTCAATCATTCATTTGTATCTTTCATGCACGGCTTTTGCCGTTGGAAACATTTCACGAAATTCAGCAAATCGCATAGGGCCATAGTGAGTGCTAGAGACTTTATTAGCGCAGAAAGTATGCTTCGTCTACGTAGCTTTTCACAATGATAACTTAACAGGCAGCTCACTGATGTAGCATCGGAACGAAGAGGCTTGTGAACGGCGGCTGAAGTCAACCAAATGAAAGCAATATTCTCAGAGAAGGCATGACGCATTGTGGGTGACAAAATATGATACACGTCGAACACACAGCGAGAAGGCGGTAGAATATGGAGAGCCGTCATTTTATAAATATATGTCGTCGCAATTTCTAAATGCCTCCTTTTGGGAAACGGGTGTTTGAAATTAGGAAAAACAGCGCGAAAGTGGGCGAAACACAAGCGAAGCAAAACACAGGAGAAGCGCTCAGTAACAACTGAAACATCGGTGGTTCTTCGCTTGCGTTTAGTTTCCTTTTGCGCTCTTTTTTCCGTTTACAAACGTGTGACAAACTAGCCCAACAAACCACACTTCTGAAGTTATATGAAGTGTGCACGGAAATGTATTGGCAGTTTGGCTCTGCGGGCTTACATTCGTTGTGCATGATGTCTGCTGGACTATATTTAGTGAGTCTGGTGGAGCCGTTCTAGGGGTGCGGTGCAATTTATTTATTTATTTTATTTGCATACCTAGAAACACAAGGACAGAAAGAAAAGAGGGAGAGAGCAAGCTGGCAACTGCCGCCTAGAGGGGCACTCTCTTTCGGGAGGAGGGAAGAAATTGAAGAAAGCAATATAGGGAGAGAATAAAAAAAGGAAGGAATATACGAAAGTAAAGAAACAAATGACGAAGACTTGAACAAAAATAGGTAAAAACACGACACAAAAAACGTCTATAAATGGGTGGCCAGATCTGTTTGGTCCATAAAGGTCAGCGGAGCTCGACGGGCCTGTGCCCGTAGAGAAACACAACCTCTCGGAAAGAGGAAATCGTCAATGGTCACGAGTATTTTTTTAATTACTCGTGACCATTGAAAGGAACTAAGAGAACATTTATCACTCGCGAATTTGACGATGGTGCTTGTATGAACTTACTCAGGTATTCACTGGAGAAACTTAAACTTTAGTCTTGTGATAGGGATAAATTCGCCTTGTCATAGGTATACATATGAAACTAAAAGAACATTTCATTTTAACATAATGAGCGAAATAGACGTTTGGGGCAGGAGAGTGGGAGGAGTGGGTACTAACAACTGAAAGGTATATTGAAAAAAAAACGGCTAGCATAAAATTTCGCAGAATTGCGCTTGTCAAATGAGTAGCTAATAATGAGTGGGTAATATAAAGGCAGAAAGAAAATTATATACTAAAGTGCAAGAAACTGTCTCAGGAAATTCAGCTCGCAACTACATAAAGTCACTAACACTTGGGTTAAACCGTGCGTGTCCTTGTTATGCTCGATAACCAGGGCATATCTGTCCTTGTTAAGAACAAACACGGCTGATTTTACCCCTGAGCACGTCCCCACGTGGGAGACCTAAGTCCCGGTGGGCGAAAGCTCTGCAGGACTTTCAATAAAGTTGTTACCAACCAATCTCACCACGGCATATTTTAGCATAATACGCTTTGCTATGAAGCGGGAAAAGGCGTAAATGACGTCAATGAACATTGAGAGCGGTCGTCGAAACGGATGCTTGAGCAAAACTATCGTTAAAGGCAAAACAAGGAATTGTGCATACAAATCAGAACAAAGGGTGCTCCATCTATTTTGAGGTAATGCCTTAGAATATGATTATACTGCGCTCTATTGAACACGAAGGGTGGCCTGCGTGTATCTTGCTCCTTTGAGAGTGGCCTCAGGGGTTTGAACTTGGCCACTCGAACAATGCGTTTTATTTGTTGGGAATGTTCCTCGGATACTTAGCTTTGGTATATCCCTTAGCTTTGGTATTCTATGATATATTTAGTATAGAGAGCTATACACTTTTACTATCATTACATAGGAGTATTTAGAAAGAAGGCCATATGCAGTTATACCACTGTATTGTAGCACATCACTGTACTGAAGGAACAGCACACACACTTTTTTGGTCCACTTCTTGGCAGTCATGGCATAGTACAGTTCGCTTTGAAAACCCCCTTTGGCAAAAGCACCTTCACGGAGGGGATGAAATTATTCATTAGATGTAGAGTCGCAGGCTTTCAGCCTTCAGACGTGGACGAGGTCAGTGGGCGACGTAAGCTAGGACGTCGTGGGACGTCCTAGCTTACGTCGCACACAGGTGACAGGAGTCACCTGGCGCAGCACAAGTTATGGTCCCATTCTTGGACGCCAGCTCTTCGAATTTCCCATACAGCGGTGAGGGGACCGCAGGAACAGAAGCACTCCAGGCGTAAAATGTGTACAGCGGTGTCGATCATCGTTTATAGTTGCGACACTGGCCGCTTCGTGATACCATAAGACGTCCAAGCTGGCGTACACGATCTGCATGCGTGGCGACATGACGGCGTGCTCTTTGTTAGGCGGTGGTGAGAATGGTTAATTTGGCTGTATTTACATGGGCGTGCTCGAGGAGAGGCGCCCAACGGACCTCGCACCTTAAGATAACTTCACTGCGCTAGAGCGACGAACGAGGACCTGTTTGCCCTACAGTTCTCGGTATCTGAGAAGCGTCGCCTCCCAGTCTTCTCGGGTATGGGAAGGACTGAAAGGGGGAGAGAAAAAAACTTGTCTGCGTGCTCAAACCATGTGGATGATGTCGGCTACCGCCCCACAGAATGAGCAGCGGCCACCAAAAGAAAGATTAAAGTGCTTGAGAACCGCTGGGCACAGCAGGGAGTTGTAAAAAGCCTAAAGAAAGTCCCTTCACCAGATTTACCCAGTCCCTTTATGGGAACCGAGTGGCGCCGGTGTTCGGCGTGGTAATGTTCAGCGATGTCCTTGACAGAAAGAAGAAAGCCGTGAACTGGTTCAACGTCCTCCCAAGTGATGCCTGAGAGAACCTTGAAGGTAGTGAGTGTGCAGGCTACCCCATGGGTGGTTTTGTTAACCGGCATGCCTTGGTGGTCGGATACCCACATGGTTAAGCGATGAGTTGCATAGGAGTTGCGAGTACTGCGGCGGAAAATTTGGTAAGTCAATGAGTGATGCAACCGAATTCAAAGCTACGACAGGCTCTGGAAGAGCCTGTGGTGATGAAATTAGAATCGGGATGGGAGGCTGCGAGGGCGATCAACACCTCCTCCGCATGCGTTGAACTGGGCGCTATGAAGGTGAGGCCGTCTGAGCAACCGAATCAATGGCACCCTGAAGTAATGTGATCTATCGTCCACATGTGAGGTAGAACAGTGAAAATGCAGCCTTGCCGAGACAGGAGCAGTTATACGCAAACATTAGGTTAGAGTCACGTACCAGCCCATGTACTGGTCTTCGATAGCTAACATAGCCAGCGTGACTGTGAGGAAGTTTGTACTAGATGGTTAGTGTATGTCGAAAAGGAGAACGCGGGATGTCAGTGATGATTTCGAAAAAAACCCTATTGCTGTCATGGTTCGTGAAAAGCTATCACTGAGTATCGTGAGACACACTGACGTCACGCAGCGCCGATACGCGTAATCGTTTTGCACAACTGGTCGGCTGTGTACGTGGCGCAATTAGTAGCCCCCACTACGCGGTGGCTCTTTAGGGTGGGTGTCGGGAAAGAAAGGCCCAAGATGGTCCAGGGCAATGTAAAAAATGATTCATCGGGGATGTCAATTGACTTATAAGCAGAGAGGTGTGGCGGCCTTTTGCGACGCTAGCATGAGTCGCAAGCAGCCGAAAAACGGCAGACGGAGGTTACAAAGCCTGGTCGCAGCAAGAGGACGGCCATGCTCGTAGGTGCAGGATGCACGAAGATGCAGGATGCATGATTACAATCAATGGCTGTTTCAAATCATTACATTGCGCGAACAGCTCGGGATCCTGTGATTTGTAAAGTGATAGATTGCGTAAGTTTGGGGTCGCCGTCGTGTGCGACTGAAAAAGATTTGAAGCCTTTTTTACAAACGCACCGAGCACGCAGTTCATCAACGCTGCATCATGTGTGGAATGCGACTGATCATGCCGGCAAAGGTCGCAACTGGCGCGTAGCTACATGTGGTGGCCGTCCACCGAGGCGGACCTCGAGCATCGTGTCAAGGCCTGAGTACGTTTTCAAGAACAGCGCTGCTAGCCGTGCAAAGCGCGTCTGCACCGCTGGTCTGACTTACATTGCCGTGGGAGCGGGTGCATGTATATTTGCTGGTTCCTTTTCTGAACATGGAAGCTGTCTAGCGAATCGTTTCTTGTCCGGTGAACCAGAAATCTATCATTATCATATACGGGCATGTGCCACAGAAACTGAATAAATCCCACTACAACCACTGGCCGCGAAGCGACGGCGGCTATACGAGGACTCCGAGTACGTACAACGAGAGAATTCTAGGAAACAGGAAACGCAACGGCGGCTCCGAGAAGACCATGACGTGATGGAAGGCATACGGTAACGACAACGTGCCCGTAGATCTATCAGATGTTCGAACGCTTGATTTCAGTGCGAGGTTCTGTCTCGGCAATTTGGACATCCGTATCATGTGTGTGACTGTCTGTGGTTTAACTCGAACCTCTCAGCGCTGAGAATCAACGTAGAAACAACCTAGAATCATCTAGCTAAAGCCTAGAAATGACCTGGAAGCAACCTTGAAACAACCCGCATCACCTAGCTAGGGTCTACACGCATTCTAGAAGCAACCAGATTAGTCTTCAGAATCGCCTAATTTCGCTGTTTCAAGCCTTGCGTTTCTGAGTGCAAGTTCGCCAATATATGTGCACGCAATGTTTGATGTAGTCGTGCACGTGCACTCCAAGTGGCCAGATGTGTTTTATGCGTTCGACTATGGCGGATGCTACAGTAGACAGACTGAGATAGCTCTTTGCGCGGTTTGGTTTCCAAGAAACCATGGTTGCTTATAATGGCCCGCAGTTCACTTCCAAAGAGTTCGATCTTTTTGCGAAAGAAATGAGCTGTCTGCACGTGCTTACAGCACCGTATCATCCCAGCTCAAACGGGCTCGCAGAGTGTTTTTTTCAGATACGTAAAAACGCTCTTCGTAAATCTATTGGAGCGGACACATTACATCTGAGGCTTTGAAAATTTTTGCATGCCTATCGCAAGGGGCCCGTGCAATAACCTATTAGTCGCCGGTAAACTTGTTTCTAGGATGAATCGACTCGATGTCGTCAAGCCAGCGGTGGGAGGAAGGGCTGCGTATAATGAGTTCAAGGAAGCCGTGGCTTGCCCACGTCGTGATCGTCATACAGCAGTCGGTGACCGAGAGATGGTTTGCAATTTATTGAGGCAGACCAAACTGAGTTCCCGGTGTTGTTATGGGGCAGTGTAGCCGTTTGTCTTATACCGTTCGTTCTGCCACATCCAGGGGTAGTCTCACCTGGCGTCGTCGCAAGGACCAGCTGCTCGGGTGGACCACAGATCCGAACCGCGGGGCATCTGACCATGTGGGATCAAAGTTTCTGGCGTTTCAACCAAACATCGACCCACTGACATCGTCCGCTCCTACTAGCAGTGGTCCTGCCGCTTCTTAAGAGCTTCTGAGTTTAAAAGGGGAGGCATGTGGTGTCCGACCTAGCACCGCAGTTCTATAGTCAAGTCGTAAATGAGAACGCACACGAAGCAAATAAAAGGCATGCGCCGCAACCTGCCCGCGGCTTTATCGGGGCCAGCCATGCATCGATGAACACGTGGCAATAAGCGTCGCTCGGCCCTGGAAACGTGTCTGCTCTTTGCGCATCAACCATGTAACACAGCGAAAAGCTTGAGGTAGTATATCAGAAACAAGGCTTTACATTCAACCTGCCCAGCTATTACTGTGGCTCAACAACTAAAGTGCCTGCAATGAGAAGTGGTCCCCCCTGCACTTTCGCAACCAAGAGAGGTGCAAAAACCCCCCAACGCTACAAATTATTCATTCGAACACCTTAGATACCTCCTGAAGCTCGGAAAGTGACCTTCGGCGGGAAAACGAGTGATGCGAAAAATGATGATGCGATGACGGTACAATATGAAGTCACCACACAGACCAGCAGATGCTGTGACTTCATCATGACGTTACAGGACGTAATCTGTAGTAGGAAGGTGTTATTAACAAGCGAAAACGAAACTGAAGACGACGGAGTGCGCGCGAGAGAGAAAAACGTGAGGCGCCTGAGCTTGAGAACGGCGACGGGCAGAGCGTACATGGCTAGCGATCGAGCAAGAAGCAGCTCGTTCGATCCGCGAGCTGGGGGCCATCAGACCAGCCGGGACGAGCCTGGCGTTTTCTGTGGCGAACGGGTGTCCCAGGCGAGGCCTTGCGGCGTGCTTCTGTGGTGGACGTGCGAGCGGGCCAGGCCAAGCTACTGATGGTGTGACAGATGGTGTGTCCGGCACCAGCCAGCTACCGAGTCGGGCCATGTCGGGCCATGTTGGGTCCGGCACTACCGAATTCTGAGGGCGTGGTCCTGGCGCCACGTATTCCGGTCCGGCACTAACGAATGGTGAGTGGACTCGGTGCTACACCGGGTGCATTGTGGTCCGGCGCGGGCCTGAACGAGCAGCTCGGTATCTGGGTCTGCCACGTCGGCGGCTCATCGTGCCTTTCCTGCTGCGAGCGTGTGTCAGCTACGCGGTCGTCGGTGCCGTGAGTGACGTCTACGGAACCATAGGATACTCGCGTAGGCGTAGAGGAATGTAAGGACTGAGGCTTAGAGGGAAAGTAATTTGGTATATTAGTATCCAGAGCGTGTATGTGTATGTATTTGTCTTTTGATGAGTGTTGTGTATAAATGTTTTCTTGTCCTTGACTCTGTGTCTGAGGGCCCACGAACCCATAATCACAATTGGCGAGCCTGCCAGGATGGCTTAATAAAATCTGAAGGCATTACTCAGATACAGCCTGTGTCATGGAGAAGGAAATATTTATTGCACTTGGCCGAGAGGTTGAGTTGGAGAATGTTGAGCTCAGAGAGTGGGTAGAACGAGAGTGCGCTCAAGCCCGCGATGAACGCGCTAAAGAACGCGAGGTTGCGAAAGAAAATGCAGAACGACAACAAAAGCTACTAGAGCAGCAGCAGAAAGTGCAAGAACAGGGCTGAAGCTCCTAGAGCTGAAGCTTCGACTTCAGGAGAGTACAGGAAGGCTATAGTCAACTGAGACTGATGAGCAAGGAAGATCTAGCACGAGCACCAGAGGGATAACGGAGGTCTGCAGTCCTCATAAGCTGATACCGCCCTTCAATGAAACACGGGACGACCTCGACGTGTACATGCAGCGGTTTGAAAGGGTCGCAACGTGTCAAGGATGGCCGCCTGAAAAGTGGGCTCTTTCGCTTAGCCTATGTATGAAAGGAGAAGCACTGAGCGTCATAGGCCGGTTAGACCCAACAGCCGCGCTGAATTATGATCAGCTAAGAGCAGCGCTTCTCCAGAGGTTCCGCTATACTGCGGAAGGTTACAGTGAAAAATTCCGCCAAGCCAAGCCCGAAGAAAACGGAACTGGTCTGCATTATGCTGCAAGACTCTCCGGCTACTTTGACCGTTGGCTGGAGATGGGCAAAACGGAGACAAGCTTTGCTAGCTTGAGAGAACTTATGATTTGTGAGCAGTTCATGAAGGGTTGTTCTCCAGCACTCAGGATCTTTCTCAAGGAAAGAAGTGCAAGACACTGAGTTCGCTGTGCGAGACTGCGGACAACTTCATGGAAGCGCAGGCGCTCACAAACTTAGAACGTATTCCCAAGGAACCAGGACCGTCGGTGCCGAAGTCAGAGTCTGCGAAGAAGATGGAGAAGCCTGCAAGTCGCTGTTTCCTGTGGACAAGGCAGGCCATCGCGCAGCTGACTGCTGGTCCCGCACGAAACGGAATACTTCCAGCCGGATCTGGAGCATGTGAAAAAAGCGGTCACAGCAGTGACCAGATGCCCCAGTAGGAAATTGGCAAAGACCAGGCATATGTATGTTGTCGAGAAACAGGAACTTTGACACCTGAACAGCATAAGAGTGGCTACGTCGTTCTCCAAGACGGCGAAACAATACCCATCGTCAATGCCACATCAAGTCGGCGATCTGAGACCGCTGGAGTCACTGACATGCCTGTTGTGAAGGGGTTTCTAGAGAACAGACCAGTGCATGTACTTCGAGAGACCGGCTGCAACACGGTCGTCGTGCGACAATTCTTGGTTCCGAAGCAGAAGTTCACGGGAACAACGATCCCAGCGTACTTACTGGACCGCACTGTGCGATACCTCCCAAAGGCAAAAGTCCTCGTGTAATGTGCATTGTTTACTGGAGAGGTACTTGCTAAATGCATGATGGACCCATTATACGACGTCACTTTCGGCAACATCAAGGACGCAGCATTGCCGGATACGTTACCTCCAAATGAGTCAGCACCACGTGGCCATGTGAAAACAGGGCATGCACCGTGCACAGACTCTAGCAAAGAAAATGCTGTCACTGATGCGCAGAATGTATCTGGCGATTTGCCCGCATCCCAACCAAGATCGAATGCATAGGAAGCATATGAACGCTCACGTGAAGACATGGAAAAGCGGCCCCAACCTGAAGTCCTCGTTGGGAAAGCAGGAGAAACGAGGAAGCATACTTCCTTACCTGTGATGACGCTGCCTGCTTTACAAGTGGGAAGTGAGGTGCTTAAGAAATATCAGGCGGATGACGAAACTTTGCGAAATTGTTTCGAGGCGGTTGGCAAGAAAATCATGTCGAACGATCGGGAGACTGTGTTTTTCATTCGGCACGGAACCTTATTCCGCAGGCACAGGTTGCCAGATGGGACTGAATTGGAGCAACTTGTTGTACCACGACAGTTGCGTGAGGTGGTGCTGAAACTAGCCCACGAAGGCATTTTAGCGGGCCATCAAGGTATCACGAAGACAGTGAGCAGGGTCACTGGAGACTTCTACTGGCCGGGTGTCCAATCCGACACAAAACGCTTCGTGAAATCTTGCGACATCTGTCAACGGACGGTGCCGCGTCACCTGGTGGGACGCGCTCCCTTGGGCACCACGCTATCATCGAGACACCGTTTACGAGAGTCGGCATCGATATTATCGGTCCATTGTCACCAACATCTGAAAGGGGCAATCGCTACGTACTGACAATGATAGATTTTGCAACGCGATACCCCGATGCGGTAGCACTTCCCTCCATTGAATCGAGGCAGGTTGCAGAGGGTCTCCTGGAAATGTTCTCCCGCGTCGGCATACCAAGAGAGATCATCAGTGATCGCGGCACATCTTCATGTCAGCAGTCATGAAGGAGTTCAGTCGACTGCTTTCGTTCAAACAGCTGCCCACTACGCCATACCATCCCATGGCTAATGGTCTGATTGAGCGCTTTAATGGCACATTAAAACGCATGATAGGGCGCATGTGTCAAGAGCGTCCAAAAAGTTGGGACCGTTACATTGGTCCATTACTGTTCGCCTACAGAGAGCTTCCTCAATGTAGCACTGGATTCTCACCATTTGAATTATTATATGGGAGATACGTGCGAGGGCCAATGGCTGTTCTCAAGGAGCTCTGGACGAACGCTGGCCTCGATGAAGAGACCAAGACAACATATACGCATATGGTGGAGCTGCGGCAACGTTTAGAACGCACATGTGCGCTTGCACACGAAGAATTGAAGAAAGCGAAAAAGCTGCAAAAAGGGTACTACGACAAGAAAGCGAGAAAGCGCGAACTTGTCCCTGGTGACCAGGTGCTGGTATTATTACCAGCCGATGCTAACAAGCTGGTACTTTCCTGGAAGGGTCCCTTTCCTGTTATCGAGAAACGCAGCGAACTGGATTACCTCGTAAACCTGGGCCATAAGGTTACGCTTTTTCATATAAATATGTTAAAGAAGTATGAGGAGCGCAAGCCGCTAAGCCAACGAACGGTCGCAGGTGTTACCACGACGCTGCCAAATGACAGAGACGAGGTTCAGTCTGACGAAGTGCCACATATCACACTAGAGCAGACGCAGGACTGGACTAACGTTAGCATAGCATCGGAACTCAACGCTGACGAGCGACAGCAAGCCACAGCGGTTCTTAAGGACATCAGAGACGTTTTGTCAGATATACCTGGGAAGACTGACATTGTTCAATGTGAGTTGAAGCTTACATCAGAGGCTCCAATACAGGTGCGACAGTACCCGCTACCTTTTGCTGTCAAAGACGGCGTCGAGGAGGAAGTGAAGGACATACTGTAGTTAGGCGTCATTGAAAGGTCCACGTCAGACTATCGTCGCCCATAGTGGTCGTCAAGAAGAAAGATGGCATCATGCGGTTGTGTATTGACTTTCGACAATTGAATAAGGTCATACTTCCGGATTGTGAGCCGATTCCTCGTAAAGATACGATGTTCGCTAAGTTTACGGGATGCAACTACTTCTCGCACTCTGATTTCACTCTGATTTCATAAGTTTGGAGACTCGCGTGGCAATGCGCGCGCTAGGTTGCCTGCATATTGGCAGGCGGCAATTCTACAGTCGGGCTTGCTTGCTCGCCTGCTGCACGCCTCATAAGTTTGGAGACGGGCCGACGCGATCGGAATTAGCAGTGTGCATGCGCGCGCTATCTAACAGCTCGTTGCCTGCAGGCACAGCAGCCACGGCCCAAGCTGGGCCCTTTCGCGATAACGCATGCAGTGTCGGCAATTCAACGGAGTTGAGACTCGCCGGCTTGCTTGCTCGCTTGCTGCAGAAGGCAACATTTCGCGCGGGCCGATTATCGACGCTTGTAAAAGCGAGTTAGCTTTATATTTGTTATATACGCGCCCTCCGAGACCTCTTTAAGACATGCAGATCTGGCGCTGTGGTACAGCAGCCACGGCCCAAGCTCGAGAATAACGCGACAATTCTTTCTTTCTTCGACCGGCACTCGTGGCGGCCTTGCAGCAACGGGAGTAACCGAGACAAGACGTGAAATCCGAGAAGGCAACATTAACTTTTTGCTTTTGGAGACGCTTGTAAAGAGGCGTGTTGTTCGCCACTATTTGGGGATATACGCGCCCTGATATGATGAGCCTCTTTAAGTCGAGTGAACGATCTGCGCTGTGGTAGGCCCTATTCGATCTTGACATTCTGCCATCGATAACGATCTGCGCCGGAAACCTTTCAATTTTATTTGTTTGGAAACAGCGCCGAGATCGGGCCAAGGAGTTCCAGGCTGCCGCGCCGCTGCTTCGTGATAAAGCACTACTGGTGGCGGCAGCCACAAAATTCCGATAATCGGGCCCGAGCGCCTTCGTGCAGCAAGCGAGCGAGCAGGCCGTGAGATAGAGTGGCCGCACATGCGCCTGCGAGACGCTCGACTGCAGGCAACGAGCCGTTAGATGGCGCGCGCATGCACACTGCCACGCGATCGCATGGTCTCCAAACTTGTGATCGCGGCTGTACCTATGGCAAGTCAGTCGAAAGGGCTCACGGCCTTCTCATGTGAATCTGGTTTGTACCACTTCAACTTTATGCCCTTCGGCATCAAGACTGCGCCGGCAGTATTTAATCGTTTCATGCGTGTCGTCACCGAGGGGATTCGCAATGTGTTATACTACTTTGACGATGTGCTCGTCGCTACGGAAACTTCGGAAGAACACTTGGTAACCCTAAAGAGATCGTTTGAGCGCGTCAGAGCGGCTCGTTCGTCTATGAAACCGGCGAAATGTGAGGTCGGCTGTCCGACTACCACTTTTTTGTGTCATATTGTTGGTCAAGGTATGCTGCAGATGAGTAAGAGCATTACTGATAAGATCCAAACAGCTGTGCCGCCAAGCACCAAGAAGGAATTGAAAGCCTTTCTCGGCCTCTCAGGCTACTACCGTGACTTTCTGCCTAATTACGCTGAGCTGACCTTTGTGCTGACAGAACTTACAAAGAAAGGCCACCCCAATAAGTTAGTCTGGGGCGAAGAACATGAGAGAGCGTTTCGACACGTGCAGAACCTATTGTCCATGCAGCCTGTGCTAAAATCACCCGACTTGCATAAACCATTTGTTCTGCGCACTGATGCGTCTTCACGGAGCTTAGGAGCAGTATTACTCCAGGAACACCAAGGCCGTCTGCACCCAGTTTCCTACGCGAGCCGTAAATTACTCCCACGTGAAGCAGCTTACTCCACAATTGAAAGAGAAGGCCTTGCTGTAGTCTGGGCTGTGCGCAAATATCACATTTTTCTGTACGGCAAGCCATTCACGTTGCAGTGTGACCACCAGCCCTTGACTTATATTCAGTCAGCTAAGCACCTAAATAATCGGGTCCTACGGTGGAGTCTCCTTCTTATGGAGTATGACTTTCACGTAGAACACATTCGTGGTGTGGACAACGTTGGTGCTGACTATATGAGTCGTGCGGCTTTTACTGACCAGTGATTGCCGTTGTACACACTTTTATCACGTATTGTGATCATAATGCTGTAGTTCTTGCATTTGTGGATATTTCACTGCGTTTGAACTTGTGTGTTGTATTCGGAAACTGTGTTACGTGTGTACAACGTACTGAAAGTTGGGGGGAATGTAGTAAGAAGGTGTTATTAAGAAGTGAAAACGAAAGTGAAGAAGACGACGGAGTGCGCGCGAGAGAAGCCAACGTGAAGCGCGTGAGCTTCAGAACGGCGACGACAGAGCGTGCGTGGCCAGCGATCGAGCAAGAAGCAGCTCGTTCGATCCGCGAGCTGGGGCCATCAGACCAGCCGGGACGAGCCTGGCGTTTCCTGTGGTGAACGGGTGTCCCAGGCGAGGCCTTGCAGCGTGTTCTGGCGGTGGACGTGCGAGTGGGCCAGCCCAAGCTACTGATGGTGTGTCAGATGGTGTGTCCGAGGCCAGCCAGCTACCGAGTCGGCCCATGGTGCTGAGGCTGCTTGGGTCCGGCACTACCGACTTCTGAGGGCGTGGTCCTGGCGCCACGTATTCCGGTCCGGCACTACCGAATGCTGAGTGGACTCGGTGCTACTCCGGGTGCATCGTGGTCCGGTGCGGTCCTGAGCGAGCAGCTCGGGATCTGGGTCTGCCACGTCGACGGCTCATCGTGCCTCTCCTGCTGCGAGCGTGCGTCAGCTACGCGGTCATCGGTGCCGTGAGTGACGTCTACGGAACGATAGACTCCGTACTAGGCAGTACGCGCGGATACTCGCGTAGACGTATAGGACTGCTAGGACTTTTTTTTTTTCGTGTTTTAAATCTTATCGATTTGTTGTCGTTGTTTTATTTCCTTGATGCGTTTCTTCGGCATCTGATTGTCAGTGTGACGCCATGAACTTCTTCAAAGTCTTTTTTTTTTGCATTTTATCTACATTAGCTCAATAAATTTCATGAAACTTGCTAGAGAGAGAGAGAGTGAGTTAGATTTTGATTGAAGAACAGAGAATTCTGCCAGCGTATATACAGGCGCCTGCATGCTACTGTAGGACCTTTCTGTTCTCAGTTCCTTGAATCTTGCCAAGTTCATCTGGCTCAAGTAGAATGTACTTCACTGTACTTCATTTCTGTGCGACTGCCCGCAGTACAGCACGCAGAGACTATCGCTTTACAAAGCGCTCAACAATTTGGAAGACCGACCTCTGTCGGAGGAAAGAATATTATGCCATTGAGAGGACTTAAAGGGACCGACAACTGGCCAGAACGGGTGATTAGATCCTGGTGGAAATGAAAAGGCCGTGAATTATAGTGACAGATTCCAGAATACTTTTCGCGATCTGAGTAGGATTTATATTTTTAAATCGCGTTTAAAAGTAACAAAAACCGGTATGTCGCGCAGCCTAGCGCGAGCGCCATGAACCAGACGTATGCAGTCTTAAGCACTTTGTTGTACGTAGTCTAATGCTTTTACAAGCACCAGAACGAGGGCTGAAAATTTGAATATGTATGTTATTGTCAATTCCCGTTTGTTTCTAAGGTAAAAGAAGTAAAGCATGAGATGCGGCGCTGCTTTCGTGGCTTCCAGTGAAATGGAGGCTGCGGCGCATGCGCGCGGCGTCCGGCGGCATTTCCCGCGTAGCTCGACTCTCGTCTGCTCTCGTCGTATCGGACTTTTGAAGAGTAGGGGTGCTATCGCGGAACGATTCTATTTCCGATTCCAATGCCTTTCGTGCTTTTTGCGCTTGGCCAGTGGTCAGAACGACGGTCCGTCCGCGTTATCAACGCGATCAGCCAGCCCTGAGTGGTGTATGATAAGAATAGCATAGAATATGGCATGGAATCGGAAATAGCATCGTTCCGCGATTGCACCCTAGCACGCGAGTTTGCGCTGCTGCTCGCAAAATGCCATCGACTTACTGTTCTGTGGAGGATTGCTACCACTTCATGAACAGCAGTGCTGGTGTATCCTACCACTTGTTTCGTTTTCGAAGGCTTAGCTTTGCTTGACTAAAATGTGATAAAGCGACCTGTGTACGGCCAAAGTAATTCTATAAGAAGCCCCAGAAAACGCTATAACTATTGTAAAATAATTCAATAGGCTAGAAAGCAGTAGTCGCGGCACCGCAGGATTTGCAAACGCAACATTGCCTTTTCATACTTAGGGCATAATTTGTCAGCACTGCTGGCGTATAATCACTATCGCGCTCACCTCTCACTGTTTGCAGCATGTTATATCAAGACTGCATAATCGCTGCAGATCGAAAAACTCTGATTACAAATGTTTTACGGCGTTGTCCGCGTTACCACTCCGTGATTAGAAGCTCTGACCGGTAAGCTTCCCATTGCACTCAAGAAAACGGGTACCACAAAAGTTGGTTGTCGGTCCCTTTAACGTCGCAGAGCGGGGCCGTGAAATCACTACTGTGCTTTCTCCGTTCCACTGGCCTATGTGAAGGACTCTGTCTGGAAACACCCTTCCTGTGTGTGCGCGTGTGCTGTTTTTAGGGGCGAAGCACCTTAGGGTCTCGGCGTATCGGCGTGGATCATCGTCGTCTGCTGTCCATTTGCTTGGGGCACCACCGCCTCAGCGCTTGCCGTGTGGCGAGAGAGAGCGAACGGCGCGCGTTGACTATGGAAACGCTCTTTCTGCGATGAACGCTGAACTACCAGCTCGCCAGGAACGAGAGCGCGCCCTAGCCCGCGAGAGACAACGCCGACGCAGGCAGCGTCTGCTAGCGAGTTTCTTCATTGAAAAAACTGACTGCTCGCGCTGCACAACCATTCACCTGTCTATTATTCACCTCTATTATAATAATAATAATAATAATAGGTTCTTTAACGTGCACCTAAATCTAAGTACACGGGCCTCAGACATTTTCGTCTCCATCGAAAATGCAGCCGCCGGGGTCGGGATTCGATCCCGCGACCTTCAGGTCAGCAGTCGAGCGCCATAACCACTAGACCACCGTGGCGGGGCTAGGCACTGGATCTTGACCTGCAATGTAGCGCCGGTGGGAGATTTCTCTTGTATGTATTTGAACAATAAAGGTTCGCAGCGTGCGCGTTAACTTAAAACGGACTGCGGGTCTCTTGTCTTTCTCCTGTCTCTCATTGTCCCTTTGCAGCGATTTTGCTGTGGGAAACACCGGCGCACACTGCATGCTTCGCCTCTCCACAGGTTTCACGTTAGTGGAGCTGAAACACCCTTCCCTACATGCTTCGCCCCTCCCCAATATTTTCACGCTACCAAAATCACCACGCTTATTGCGGGAAGACTCTTAGAAGGGAAGCAAACGCGCAAAAAGGAAGTGCGGGCCATCTTGAAATTTCCGCACCAATCGCCATGACGTCGTAGGTTTTGAGTGCATCTGCTAGGGCATACGTCGTTCCTGATCGGTAAAAATGAAGTAGATTGTCCTCTGAAAGGGCCAGAGACGTAACATACCAAGTTTCAGAAAATTTCGTTGGGCCAATGTCGCCAAAATATCAAAAATACACTTTGAGATCCTTGACGTCACGTGCGGAGATTTTCATAGCGAAATTTAAAAATGGGACGTTCCCCGTGATTTTCTCCTGTATTATTAAAGCTATCACGGCGAAATTAAGGTCATCAGAATTTCTCTCCTTCGCCTTTTTTTTTTTAGTTTATCTTTCTCTGTCCTTTTTACAACCCCTATTTCCCCACCCCTGCGCATGGTAGCAAACCGGTTGCTAGTACCAGGTCGACCTCCCTGTTTTTTTCTTTTCATCTCTCTCTTTCTCTCTCCCCTTGCACCAAGAGAATCATCATGTAGGCCCGAGCAGATGACGTCATATATATATATATATATATATATATATATATATATATATATATATATATATATATATATATATATATGACGTCATCTTACCGTTCTATTTAGTTCTAAGTGCCTCCTCGCGGCAAGAGTATTCGTCCTGGTGTGAAAGTGCGTGATTTACGTACACGAGAAAATAAATCCGTTTTCCTCTTTAATGTCCATTTAACCTGCCGTGGCGGCTCGCTCAGTGGCTACGCCGTTGGGCCACTCATGTGCTCGAAGTCGTGGGCGCATATTCCCGAGTGTGGTGGCGATATTACTATGTGGGGTGGAGTACGAAAGCGCTCGTTTATCACAATATTAACGCGCATTAAAGAATATCGGCTGCAAGAACAAAAGAATGATATGGAGTTATTCACATACGCTACCTTCCACAGCTCGCCCAAGCAGCTTCCAAACGTTGAGACCTCCTCAAGTTATATCTGTGCTTGTGCAGAGTATACGGACGTTAGAAGGGCAGTGCTATTACGGGCCCGAGACCCAGCTGCTTAGACAAATTCTTGATTTTAAAAGTAAAGTGTGTTCGCCTTCGGTTTTTCCGGAGTGTCATGTTTTTCTGCACAGAGTATGGCTCTCTTTTACAAAAAATAAAAAGCTAACAAACAAAGGTATTTAGTCGTACTCTTGCGCGTCGTAGCTTGCATATATTCTAAAAATAGCAGCTCCACGTACAGCAGTAGGAGCTTCCTGTTTCCTTTAGATAACAATGGCCACGCGTCTAGTTCGGTCTTCTGGTGGTTATCTTCCCTTAAACACGCTGGCAATACTTCCCTTATTTTTCCTTATTTTCCCATCATTTCTATGCAGCATCCCCGTGCAGAAATGATGGCGTCCGCGCCCGTGTTTACACGGCTGCTCCTTAAGCGTGCCCGCAAGGAAAGCGGTGGGAAAGAAAAGGACGATGGGGAATACGGAGCATTAGGAGGGCCGAGCAAAAGGAAACCGAGCCTTTTGTCAGCGCGCGCCGCTGTTGGCGCTTCCGGTCGTGTGCATCCATACAGCACACGCTGCGCGCGCGGCGCTATCAAATGAGGATTAAGGCGACTATGTACGACCGAACGTAGGCCGGGCAGTCGAGATTCGATTCCCGAGACCATTCATATGCGGGTGCGTTTTCTTTTTGTTGTTTTTCGCACTCGTTGTTCTTTATCCTTTGAATTTGCATGAGCCGCACGTTTCCTTTCTTTCTTTCTATGAACCAGTATTCTTTGACCTTTGAATTAGCGTGAGCCGAGCGTGCGCGCAGGGACCACGAGGCTATACTGGTAGATGACGCAGAAGGCGAGGGAAGGAAATAAGCTGAAATTATGTTCAAGATACAAATTGCAATGCGACGGCAAATGCAAATTAGTGCGCGCGCGCGCGCGCGTGAGTGTGTGTGTGTGTGTGTGTGTGTGTGTGTGTGTGTGTGTGTGTGTGTGTGTGTGTGTGTGTGTGTGTGTGTGTGTGTGTGTGTGTGTGTGTGTGTGTGTGTGTGTGTGTGTGTGTGTGTGCGTGCGTGCGTGCGTGCGTGCGTGCGTGTGTGTGTGTGTGTGTGTGTGTGTGTGTGTGTGTGTCACACGGGAGTGACGAAATGTGCCTATCTGTTCTTTTACTGTCGTTATAAAAAAAATCTGTGTTCCAATGTATTGCATTCATATATCTGTTTTTCAACCTCGCTGCACAGTAAATATACAAAACAGCAACATATACACATATAACGTGCATTACGGTTATATAACTACTACGTTACCCCATGTTAGTTTTGTTACCCTCCAGCATTCGTCCGATATATACAGGTATAGTGGATGAGAACCTCGAGAATCGCATAATAGCCTTTCTTTTCTTTCGTCCTACATTAAGGCTATGCTGGTGCAAATACATTATTATTATTATTATTATTATTATTATTATTATTATTATATTATTATTATTATTATTATTATTATTATTATTATTATTAACTTCGCCAACTTTCCCACTCCCGAAGTGCACCGGTGCGTGTGCCGCGGTGCAGGCTACCTCCAAAGTGAGGCAGCGAATACAATTCTTCCTCGACTACTTGCTATGCGGCGCGGACCACTGCCGCACTTCACAACCGCACCTCCCGCCTAACGTTTGCGCCCCACCCCCTCTCTCTCATCCACTCGCTATCGCATGATGCATACCAGCACCCGCATTCCCACAACATCTGACGGATCCGCGCTTTCTTCTTCTTCTTCTTCTTCTTCTTCTTCTTCTTTAGGTATCGCGAAAATACGCACGCGGTGAGAGCGCGCGCGAACTGAAGCCTGCACACTCGGTGCATGAGACCCCCGTACCGAAGCTCAAAAAGTTTTGAGAACCTCCTTCGCGAGCTGCGTGAAATATGCGGCCGAAGTGAGTGCGCGGCACGAACTGTTTTGCTGCGCCCCCCTTTTGGTGGTTGGGTGGAGGTTGGCTCGTTTATCGATTCCTTCATATAGGGCCGTCACGCTGCTCTGTCTCCGGGACGGTGGGCAGACGTGGAAGATAAGGGTGAATGGAATTTCCGAGGTGGGCGAGGCAACGACGAAGGTGTCAAGTTTTCTGCAGCTTCGATCCTTATTTGATCGTCTCTTCAACCCTACAAAGCGAGGCCCCGCGGTAGGTCTTATCTCACTGAGAGGAGCGTTCGCGGTGCCTCTTTCGTTGCCTGGTCAGCACAACGTCGCCTGGTGCGCGATGCAGCGGCGTTGACGGCGAATTAAGCGCGCTATAGGGGAGATAACATTACGCGCTCGTTCCTACCAAGAAAGTGTCTTCCAAAAACTTAATAAAAAATTCACAGGGTCCCTTATGCACTTCGCTAAGACGACTGGAAGGCGAAGGCCATTTTCTTTTTCTTTTCAGTCGATGTATTGAGCCTGCCTCGCCACCCTATCTTTCTGCACCTAACGTGGTTTTCCGCTGCCTCCAGGATCGGAGGCGCCGCACCTGGTTTCGCACTGCCTCCGTGATCGGTCCCCCTTTGACCAAGCTACGATGTCATGCGATGACGTCATCATGTGACGTTACGTCACGTGAAGTCACTATGACGTCACAAATATTGGCGATCTGTGACGTCATGACGTCGTATGGTAACGTTCTCACGTTACAATGATTCTTTGTATCCCTGGTGTTGACGCCATGAGGCTTCTAAGGCTTTCGCCTTAACAGTTGTTAGTGTTTTACGTCCCAAAACCACGATATGACTACGAGGAACGCCGCAGTGGAGGGCTCCGGAAATTTCGACCACCTGTGGTTCTTTAACTTGAGCCTAAAGCTAAGCGCACGGGCCTTCACCATTTTGCCTCCATCGAAATGCGGGTGCAGCGGCGGAGATTCGATCCCGCGACCTTTGGATTAGCCGTCGAGCACCATATTCATCAGTCCTCCGCGGCGGGTCTGTCCTCCAAGAACTTCGACTACTGAATGCCTCGTTATATAAGTCACGACGTCGGCAGTGTTAGTAAATTCGTTGACGACATCTCCAAGAGAATAAAAAATAAATTCGGTAGACAATTCCACCGCTGGCGCTGTTATAACGAATATCGAACGCTACCCAATATTTGCCACAATTCATCCGACAATATAGCCATCACTATTCATCATTTAGCAAAACTCGCCGATATTTACTAATAGTTAACCTACATTGTAGTCAACGCTGCCAATCACTTGGTCATATTTAGCCAACATACTCAGCATTAACCAACATTTAGCAGCACTTGCCAGGATTAAAATTTTAATTCTTGCGTTTTGTGGGATTTCGGATATAATTTTGACCACCTGGGGTTCCTTAACGCGCACCTAAAGTTGGGTACATAGATGTTTCTTTTTTCTTTTTTTTTCTTTTTTTCTTTCTTTTTTTTTGCATTCGCCTCCGTCGAAATAAGGCTGCCGTCACTGGAAATCGAACCCGCGTCCTCTGCCGGAATCTCCGAGTGGGCTACCTAAAAAAAGGTAGGCAGACAACGTGATCGAGTTGAATATAGATTGAGGTCGACTAAAGACAATGTTCAACCTCACAGAAAACTCACGGGGTCCCTTACGAATTCTGCTAAGACGACTCCAAAGTGAAAGCATTCCGGTGTGGCTGTCTTATCGTCATCATCAAATCATAACCATCATCATTATTATCTCATTCGATGATGATGATAATTATTTTGTTACCATGCTTGCTCACGACGACGACTACACCGACGGTCACTTTTACCTTTTGGTGAAGCATATGAGGCTTTCGCCTCAATAAAGCCAATGTTGGCGCTATGACAGCGGATATGGGCAACATTTGCAATCATTAAGCAAGCATTAGTTCACATTAGCCGACATTAGCCAGTGATAAAGAGTGCTAGTAATACGCAGGTAACTACGCTGGTCGAAGTCACGTGACATGGTGAGACTGCACCACTTTCGGGAAAGGCATTTTCGTCTACGCAATACGAGTGTACTTGGGCGGGCTGTTTGGTCTCTCATACACCGTCTTTGATCTTCCGGTGAGTCATCGCGTCTCTGTTTCATGGGCGATTACGCAGTAGCGACATCGGTGCAAAAGTCAAGGAAAGACAATAGCATGACGCTTACTGTTGTTCTAACGAACGAAATCAGACGCTATACACGCTGTACAACTGCCGTCTACTTCGGAAATGGTGCTCCGCTTCCTCGGAAACCATCGTACCATTATAGAACGAGTGTCTTCGTATTACGAGCTTACTGCTCCGAAGCAAAAGAGCGTTTTTTTCTTTTCTGCTATACAAGCTATAGCTTCGCGTAGCAAAGCATTGCGCCATATGGGATATGTATACATATCCCATTTAGCGCAATGCTTTGCTACCCGACTTTGGCTGTGTTCAATTTCTGGTCAGCATCGTATAAAGAGCAGCTATAGGGATAGTTGGTTGTACATCTCAATCAATCAAATTTATTAGTCTTGTCAAAAATATAGTACATTGCAGGTAAATATGCAGGAGAAGGTCCCAAGGTTACACACCGCATCTTGGGGGTAATCGCGCTTTTTTAACGTACAGTTATATATGAATATATGGCAGAACCAATTGTTCTGCCATATATCCACACGGTTTCACATAAGCTAAAAAAGACTGCAAATGCACAGAATGTGTAACTGGTTTTCTCGGCTCCGGAAAAACTTATTGGAATGTGTCGAAGAGTAAACGGCTGCAAGAAAGAAAGCCAGAGTAAGAATTGCGGGATCAACCATGTTAGAAAATTTGTGGACTGCAGTAAGGAAGTCGTGTACAATATTCCTTTGACATGCGGTGAGAGACACGTCGGAGAGACGGAAAGATGTTTAAACACAAGATTAAGGGAACATCGAAATAATTGTCAGCTAATCACACACCCGGGAAATCAAGCAACACATGTATCCCAGTGCAAATGTACTCCGCTTTTGGAAAAAAAACCGCAATTTTGTCACAGGTTCATGATAAAATGGAACGAGTAATAACGGAATCTTATACAATGACGCACCGTCCATTAATCTTTCCTCAAAAAAAATTCATTCAAAAAACAAAACAACCTAACTTTTACTATGCGCATGCCCAGTGAGTTTTTGTATCTTGCCTCAGGTTTTTGCGATGCCATCCTTTGTGTATATATGTGACGGAAACGTCTGGAAATAAAACAGTTGTTAGTCTGCGCTCCGTGTTTGTGGCGTATTCAGTCAGTTCCTGTACGTTAAAAAAGCGCGATTACCCCCAAGATCGTATAATGTCTACCAGAAGCGTAGCCAGAAATTTTTATCGGGGGGGGGGGGGTCAACCATCCTTTTTTTATGTTCGTGCGTGCGTTTGTATGTGTGCGTGTATATATACACATGCAAAATAAAAAAATTTCGGGGGGGGGGGTTCAACCCCTCCCCCCCCCCCTGGCTACGCCCCTGATGTCTACGCTGACAGCTTGGAAGACCGCATCGAGAAGGCATTGAGCCCCAGTCGTCCGAGTGGTGGAACGCATCCGGATGACGCCTGCGCGACATGACGCCACCTCATGCCGACGAGAGAAAGCTAAGAAAAACAAACAGAATTGTCATTCTCTCAACTTCTTTCGTGTTCTAAGCTGTCAAAAAACTAAACGTGGCTTACGCTATAAACGCCCGCCCAAGAGACCGTCCACATGCACCGACTACCATACCGGCGAGATCTCACCCTTACAAAAGTGGATTTATACAATCTATAAACTGTCTAAACCCCTTTTTAGACAGTCTATAGACTGTCTGAATACATTTTTGTAAAGGAAGCATTCCGCTCAGTAGCCATCTTGTTTGGACAGCAAAGTAGCCAGCATCGTATTAGTCTCCGATGTTGTCATCGCGAAGCCCTCTATTTTGCCGGCTACGTGATAATCGCAATGTGACAAAATGGCCGCTGTCCCGCTTACCTGTCTATTTAGTCGTCTATGGTCGGTGAATACTGGAACACACCCGTTGTCGTATATAGGAACGGTTCCCACGACACTGACAACGTGGGCGAAAGCTCCCAACAAAGAGTTACGAAAGTTCAGTAACGCGAAATTTACAAAAAGGTGAATAAGACGTCGGTAAGTGTCTTCTTGCATGTAAATAAAGTTCCATAAAACGTAAAATAAAAAAAAGTTACATAACAGTCATGCGTGCATCAACTCACAGAAAGAAGTATGTAGTTTCGTCTTGATAAGGCGGTGTATATTAACACATTCATGTCCGATCATATATATATATATATATATATATATATATATATATATATTATATATATATATAACCCAATAATAAAAGAATCAGTTTCATTTAACCCATAATACACAATAAGGCCGGGTTGGTTCTTGTCATTGTATCTTAAGAAAGGTTTCGTTGAATGATTGTCAAGTATTGTGCTTATTATTAAGCTCTCTGCTTAATAATGCAAACAAAATATGTCCAATGTATTTGGTATTCCATTACAGAAAATATGCCACGCATGGCCAGACACGCTCGCAAATTATTATTCTTCCGGGACACTGACAATTTCTTCGGGTCCCAGAAAGTCTACCACATGCATTGTACATGATAAACGTGTACGATAAGCTTAAAACTTCAATTTGATATGAAAAACACATTCAAATGAAAAAAAAGAAAGAAGAGAGGGAAACAGGGAAGGAACAAGCTGACAACTGCAAATTGCACAGATTAAAAAGAAAGCGAAAGAGAAAGATAAAAAGAAGTGCGAACATACGCGATTTCCCACGACAGCGGACTTGCAAGCTGTCGCTGAACCGGTTTCATCCCATTTTTTTTGCGCTACGAAGCAGTGCCACATATTCCGCATAACGACACCAGGAGGGATACTTCACCACACCACACCACACAGTGCTGCGGCAAAAACCTCCCTACAACCTCACACCTCTCGTTCATTTTCCTCGCTGACGTCGATTTGGGTCACGCGGGAAGGTGTGTGTGCATTCGCTCCGTGACGAATGGTCACCGAGTGTAAGATTGCAAGCAACAGGAACGAACCCGTACAACGTCGCGAGCGGAGACATTTGCATCTGCCCGACGTTGCGGAAAACTTATGCGCCTGGGCTGTCCACAAGTTTTTCGCGCGCCGATGCGAATAAGACCCCGTATTCGAACCGACGACGTCTGTGTAGGCGCTCATGCATACGAGGCGAGCTGACGAGCGCGCATCGAAGGAACAGGCGCGCTGCACAGGCATTAAGTTCCTGCCTGAACAAATTGAGAAGGGAGATGAAGGTAGAAAGAACAAAATATCAGCAAGTGGCAGTTTGTTTTGAAGATCCATTATTCTCCACTAGCCATTAGTGCAAGTGGAAAAAATGGCCGACGTCTTCACCATCGCGAGCCCTCCCCGAAATAACGCGCCGCGCGCCACTTTATACCTCGCCTGCGAATTGAGAGAACTTTTTTTTCTCCTCGGAAACTGTCGGGAGCAATAGAGGAAGCGCGTTCGCCGCCATTATCACTGAACGAAGTGGCAGCTGCCTCTTAGTCCTAGCTGTTGTTTGTCTTTATTTTTTTATTCTGTGTATTGGATCACCGGAGGCACGATCCAAAACAAACGCGCTTTCTAGTAGAGCGATGAAAAAGCGGCGCAAATAGACGAGCGACGCCGGCTGCTGCTCGAAGCTCCAGGACAACATGTGTATACGCCTGGTGCAAGGCGTCGTTACAGATTTTGCGCTACGGTGCGAACGAAGTGCACCGGTGCAGTCGCTCTTCGAGTACTGCTATCAAACGATCACTTCCGCTTTCTGCGCTCACGAATGATGTTGATCTTCTAAGTGGAGCACATAAATCTTTCGGCTTCTCTCTCTAGGTCTATCTTTCTCTGTGCCGAAGTGTGTAGAGGAAGGTGTAGCTACAAACGGACGCAGCTCTATGTCATGTCCGTGTCATGTCTTTGCTATCATATCTATGTCTATGTCATGTCTATGTCATGTCTTTGCTATCATAGCTATGTCTATGCCATGTCTATGCTACGCCTTTGACGTGTCGTGTCTGCGCTTTGTTCACGCGCAATGGAACGACAGAGGTTAAAGTTGCGTATGTATGTACACGACAACTGAAGCAGCGGATACTGTGAAGAGAATGTGTTTCCGGACGGTGTGCGGATGATTCGCAAAGAAGTGGCTGCTATTCTACGTTTTCTGCGAGAGACCGGTTTAAGTGATGCATCGTGAGACATACTGCATGGAAACAGTCGCTCAGACGGAACAATTGCCATCCAGGTGTGTCAGGCTAGCACCGCCTGTGGGAACATCATCACCGCCACCACTACCCCCACCGGTGTTAAGAGCAATTCCCGTCAAGGTAACAGCGAAGCCAAGCTGAAGCAATATATTTAGCGTCACTGAGACCTGTGAAGCTTTCGTCAGATGTATCGCGACCATGGTCTTCACGTCACGATCTTGAGTCAGGCTGCGAAATACTCCATATAGTTGCACTGTGCATATTGTTGCACAATCACAATAAAACAGGAAACGGTCGCACACCTTAAGACTTTCAAAGGGCTCCAACCAAAAGTGGGCTTAAGTCGAGGTGCAGTTAAGAGTCACTCCCCCTGAAGAAGGAATCGAGTTGATTCCGAAACGTCGGGAAATAAACCCATTTAAAAGACGATAGTCTTTCTCAGGGAATTAAACGCAGAAATTTTGGTCTGTCTGTTTGGCTATCTGTCACCCGATTCAGCCACCCGGCCAAAGTTGAACCACTTGCTTACCGCCCACCCAGCTTGAACTGGTGCGGCTGTTCATACTTGGGAACGTTGTCAATCAAAAAGTAAATATTACGCATATCTGAGGCGCAACGTCACTAGGTAAGTATTAGATGGTGTGTTCCTTTAATAGAAAATACATAGATACGTAATTCTAAAGACCCTAGTTTCTTAAGCTGCGCTGAAAGTGCGGCTGCGCTGAAAATGCGACGCGCCGACGAAAGCTCTCTGCCACGGAGGAAGGAAAGAACTGTCCTCCTCCGTGCCCTCTGCACAAGCTCGTTTCCCGACGTATTGGCAGATAACGCCCATATCTCACGCAGCGTAGGGTTACTGCATAAGCTACCTTTAGGTAGCAGAGTTGCGCATCTGTCTTCCAAACGCCGCTAGCAACCATGCGTTGCGGAGAAGCTGACGCTGGGGCCAAGTTTTGTATTTCTCGATGGCGCCGCTGCAGCGAACTGGATTGACACTAGTCATTCACATTAAAGCAAATCACTGGTCTTCGACACGCGGAACATGTCGACCGGTGACCCGGTAGGCATGCCGCCTGCAAAAACGGAGTGAGTCTTCGCGACATAGCCATGGTTGCTAGCCAGACGTATGCGCAACTCAGCTACCCAAAGGTAGCATATACAGTAAATCTAACGCAGCGCCCCTCTATCGTCTTTCGACGACATTTGCAGCGAAGCACGCATATACGCGGCCAATTTTTTTGGCTGGAGCCCTTTGAAAGCCTTAATTAACCCAACGAGACAGGCAAATCTGTCAAAATGTTCAGCTTTAGGTCGCACACCTTGCATCCGTTTCATGTTTTCTTGTGATTGTTTGCTTCTGTGCATCTACGCAGCGCATCATCGATATCATTCAGTTTGTCATAACAACAAGCCCCATTTGAAGCACCGTTAAAGACATAGCTATCTGCGAAAACACACGGTTTATGACGTCAGCATAGCATGCATAACTATACAGGCACGCAGATTGTTACACCGAGACAGCAGCACAATAAGGTAGATTAAAACAGAGTCACAATATTTTGTCTCACGGGAAACCATTCGTACTGTCCATTAAGCTTATTTCAAACAACACCGGCTTTATTCGTGATCGTTGCGCAGGCCCTTAGCAGGCCCGTAGCCAGGAATTTTTTTCCGGGGGGGGGGGGGGGCATTGCTGAAAGCCTTGAGTATTCGAGAAAAACTCCTATTTTCATGATGGGAGGCCTAGGCCAAGGAACTTAAATTGCTGGTTGTTCCTCCTCCTCATGATTTATTTTCGATAAAACACCATGTGTCATCAAAATTTCGGGCCCCCCTCCCCCCTGGCTACGAGCATGGCCCTTAGTGCGGTCGTAACCAATGACAGACGGAATCTTTCCTGTGAAGCGCTCTCTGTAAATATTCTGCGCTCCGATAGTTGACGAAAGTCTCACAATCCGTAAAAGCCACACCTGGATTCAATGATACGCTGTCTCGCACCAACCTCTTAATACAGTAACAGTTGAAATCCCTCGGATACAGAGTTTAGAGGAGAGAACGAAGTTCTTGCGCTGCGGTCGCACACTCTTTATAGATACTTTACAGATGCTTTATTCTATAGAGACTTCTGTAGGGTAGAGGCTCGCTGTCCCCGCCCCGTTTTCGTTATTATACCTGATGGGACTGGATACATCTGCTGTTCTCGAATAAATTTATCTACGTTGTCAATTACTAAATTGTGGAGTTGACAAATACGTAATAATAATAATAATAATAATAATAATAAGAAGAAGAAGAAGAAGAAGAAGAAGAAGAAGAAGAAGAAGAATAGGGCTTTAACGTCCCAACGCCACAATATGATTATGAGGGACGCCCTATATACTATAGTGAAGGGCTCCGGAAAGTTTGACCTCCTGGAGTTCTTTGTCGCGCACTTAAAGGGGTCATGAAGCACCCCTTGGGCTGATTGAAAAAACACATCCTGCGGAAAGCTGACACGGCTATGAACTGCTCTGCCAAATATTACAGTCGTGCGCGCCGCGTAATGGCCACAAGCGGAGCGCGAAGCTGCCGTTTCCCCAGGCACCCTCTTTTCAAACAGAGGCCGGTTCTCACTCTCGTCGGTGGGCGGGGCGTCTGTCCGCTGTACGTCGCAAGAGACATAGCATGCTTATTGGCCGTAGCCGACGTAAATCGAGAGCGGCGTTCGGATCAGATGCGCTTCTTGCCGCGGGGTGCCGCCACTTGCCGGCGCCGCACTTCTCAGTACACGGTAGCCGCACTCGCGCAAGCGAATCACAGCGGAGAGCGATCGCGTTTCATGACGCGCGCTGGCGTAAACTTCTTTCCCCCATGCCATCCCTCCCTGTCTAGCTTCCAGTGCGCTCGCCGGCACGAGAAAAGAGAGAAAGCGCTGGGAGCGTGCGCCAAACCCCCGTAACTCCGTTGATTCTTGACGGATTCGAGAAATTTTTGCGGCAATCGATTCGGGAGGCAGTACACTCCGATACTGAGGCCATTAGATCATTACTTGGAAAAGTGGTTCATGACCCCTTTAAACCTAAGCACACGGGCCCCTAGTATTTTTCCTGCATCGAATCCCGGAAGCCGCGGCCGGGATTCGGTCCCACGACCTTCGGGTCAGCAGTCGGGCACCATAACCACTAGACCACCGTGGCGGACGACGAGTCAAAACCACCGACTAATTATGAGACAGGCCGTAGGTGGGCGTTCCGGATCAATGTTTACCACCTGAGGTCATTTGACATGCTCCAAAAGGCAAATATACATAAGTGTTTCTTTGCTGTTATTAACCATTGCCTTTAAACCCGACCTCCACAAACGGGATCGAATATTAACAGACAATTTGATCAAGTTAGGTTATACTGATCCACCATCGTAAGCAGCGCGGCGATTTACTTAGGACGGATACAAAAAGGACAAGCCACGAGCGCTTTTTTTTTTTGTATCTGTCCTTAGTAACGTTTCGCGCAGGCCCGTAGCCAGGGGGGTGCCATAGGGGCCCTGCTCCCCCCCCCCTCCGAAATTCTGATGGAGAGGGGTGTTTATCGAAACTAAGTAACAAAAAATAGGTGTTTTTCTAAAATAGTCACGGTCTTCAGCAAGTGGCAATATTCTTTGGTCATAATAAAATAGCTTACTTCTACGAGTTTCGTTAATGTTAGTTTTAAGGATATGTTAGAAATCGGCGCAATTATAAAAAGCCAGTGAATATTCGAAAATATGTTGCGTGCTGTCTCATGTTTTTTGTTTGTTTGAAACGGGACTATCTTATTTATGCACTGGTAGCCTAAGAGAGGAGTCGCGGGCATCACACGTGATGCCGACCTCTCTTACATAAACATTTCCTTTTAAAAATTGAGTACTTTGCCTAAAAAATAAAAAAAGAAAACTAAAACTACTTAGAATATAAGCACGACAGTCTCATTAATCCGGTTATAAAAATGCACACCAATCCCGCCACACTCCACTATCATCTTCAAGGCTGATCATCTTTCGCGGCGGCGTGTTCCACTCATTCTGTGGATGTGCAGGAACACCCCAACGAGGTTTTTTTAAAAAAATATTTTTCAATCTACTTGGAACACCCACACGTTCATCTCGCCAAAGAAGCCCTCATCACTGAACGCGGCTGATGAACATGTTCCTTCGTTTTATTGCACCCACCCGTGTCCAAAAGCAGCAGCATTCAAGTGACCTTGTTTGCTTACCTTTTAAGAACTTTATAAACGTGTAATCAACCTTTCCCTCCGAAATCGCGAGAGATTTTTTTTTTGTTTTTAACAAAACAAGCAGAGAATCAAGAGCGAAGGTGGGTTCGACAAACACGCCAGCCTTACAAGCCGCCGAAGCCAAGCCGCGCAGAGTGTGTCCAGCACCGGCTTTGACCGCGCTTTCACCCTCTTGAAATTTTAATAAGTAGCCCGCTCTCGTGTGACTGGATTTAATTAAAATTTTGTTGCTGCTCCAGTGAAGGAAGATCCTGTGAGCTGGTTGGGGCGCCAAGGGCTTCTTTCTCTTTCTCGAAGCATACCCCTTGCGTACGCAATTTTACCGAGGTATCTTACAGCACTTCTTGCGCCTTTAATTGCGTAGCGATGGCGTGCCCAGGCGGTTCTAAAACGGTAGTTTAATGAGAGCAATTAATAAGCAATGAAGCTTAAAGAACGACTATGAGAAATAAAATAGCGCGCTCTCTCTCTCGCTCTCTTTTGTATGTACCTTGCTCGTCGATTTCGCTAGGCGAGCGATGCTTCTCGGAACACGAATTCCCATGTGCGCAACTTGTTTCTGCTTTGTTTTAACGCGATAGCATTAAAGAGCCCGTGCCGCGGAAAATGCGGTGTCGGCGTCAGCGGCGTTGGTTGTGGGAGAGAACTCGGCGCTTTCCACGAGCGGAAGATCTCGATGGATGCAAAGACTAAAAATCAGGGTTCGAGCCGGAATTGAACCTACGTTTTCTGTGTGGTAGTCAAGTATTCGACCACAGAGCCACGCCAGTGTTTCGAAATGCCTCGAAAACAGAGCTTATACTCTTTTGTATATTTGTATCCAGAGATGGGCATAAAGATGGGTGATGGGTATTCATGTATCGAGATATCGACATGAAGATATGGGTGCCGGTAAACTCGTGGTTAACTTCCTTTTATGGCGATAGCTCTACCACTCCCGGTACGAATTCAGAAAACGTTCTTCTGCATGAGTTTGACCTTGAATCGGAGCGTCCTCGCTCGCACATCGTCGTAGCAACGGACATGCGCAGTGCCTGTTTGTTCTCCCCTGCCGCGCCCCCTCGCGGTCGGTCGGCGAGAGCCGGCGGGCGCGCGCGCCTCCAGAGCTTAAAGGGACACTAAAGAGAACCAATAAATTGGTTTAGATTGATAAAGTGTGCTCGGAGAACTCTTGTGTAGTTTATTTCACCACCATAGGTTTATTATTAGAGGAGAAAACCAAGTTCAAACTTTCATTTTTAAATTTCGCGCCGAACTTCGTAATTCGTGACGTAAAAGGTTTCAAAGAGCATTTAACGTATTTCGGCGCCACTGGCTCGACTAAATTTCCACAAACTCGTTATGTCAAGTCTCTGGCCCCCTCAGAGGACAATGTACTTCGATTTAACCGATTAGGAACTACGTAGGCCCAAGCAGGCGCCGTCAAAAATATGTGACGTCACGGCAAATGGTGCGGGAATTCCAAGGTGGCGTCGCCACCTGTATTTTCTTTTTGCGCGTTTTCTCGCTTATTAAGCGTCTTCTCGCCACAACCGTGGTGTTTTTGGTATCGTGGAAGACTATTTTACAAATGCGAGTAAAATCGTTTTGCTCTTTAGTGTCCCTTTAAACTTCTGTCACGTGACTCCCGCGCCGGCAGCAATACGAAAAGAAACGTGGATAGCGTGCAGCTGCTTGCTGCGCAGGGGCGCCGAAGCGCGGGACACCGCCGCGGCACGTTTTCCGCCGTAGTTGCTGCTATCGCTAGACAAGCTTGGCTTAACCGCGTACAAACCACAGCATTATTTTTTTTTCGCTCGGTGCATCGTGAAGAGCACGTGTTAACTTATGCAGCGCGTCGAGAATGTGAGCCCAGCAAACAGCTCTTTGTACAGGCCCGAGAGAGAGAATCCTGACAGTTTAAGCAAGAGCCACAGGAATATATGATTTAGCTGCCGCGCTCGAAAATCCCTTTCACTAACTAAATTTCGAAAGTTACGGTGACCCGTGAACGCGCGCTTTTGAACAAGTGAAAGAGGATCCGAAGCTCCAAGGGAGGCCGCGTCACTCTTGGACACAAGCTCGCTCAAACTTCGTTAGAGTTCCTTCATTATCGCGATTTTCATTCGTATTTTTAACTTCTGAGAGGGTTTTTGTAATGCCTCCACTATTTGTGAGCTTTTGGTGGTGCGCATTACGCAGTGGGTTTTTTTTTTTTTTTTTCAGACGGTTATCAGCATAGCGGACGCAACAAATTACGCGCTCGAAGTTTGACGCCAGCGTTGGTCAAATATGACGCTCTAGGAAAGCGACAGCGTGTCTAGATTTTGAACGAGTAGTTATTACGCGAGATGAGGCATGAAAAATGCACTGAACAAGCAGGCAATTCCGTATGGCAGCGATCCGCCTGTACACGCAAGCACGAATCGAGTTCTGCGCCTATTTATAGAATCTGACGCACGGGATACATCCTACGCCTACGCGAAGGACGGGGGCTGACCACGCCTGAAGCGCGAGGGGGCGTCCGGCAGACGATGTCTCATATCCGCCAAGGACAGCGTACACGATCGGGTGACTAGCGCGTTCTAAAAACTGTAGGCGGCTCAGCTACGGCCAGAGCGGACAAGCGGCATCACTGCTGCAACCACCAACTTCTCATGTGGACGTGCTAAAGAGCAAACCTAAATACCAGCAGGAGCGGGGCAGGGTGTGTGAGAGAGAGGGAGGGGGGGGGGGGCACGGGAGGCGGCTGGCCCCCAAAATTTTCGTCTGCCTTCCTTGACCGAGGAAAGCAGACGCCCCTCCCCCCCTCCCCCGGCCCTCCAATAGCAAATACGGTCAAACAAGTGACATGCGACAGCTCGCGTCCTAACCTAATTATACATTCTGAACTAAGTTGACAAACAAAGTTGTCTATCAGCCTTTGTCGTCCGGCCGAAACATGACAGCAGCAAGGAGTGTCCTGTAAGTTTCTGACACTTGTCAGAGATGTGACAGGCGATGTCTCAGTAGTTCTAGACATGCTCGAGCAGATAACAAATCGTTAAAGCCACGTCCATTACACCGCACACCTTGAAAGCTATTCGTCGTAGTTCTGATGAGAAGGGTTGGGAGAGGAGGGGGGGGGGGGGAGGTTGCATAGAGAGCTTTGCAATAGCGAGTCTAGTAAGAGAAAAAAGAAAAGAAATCACTTCTTTTTCGACACTACAGAGCAGATATATCAAATATAACACTCGGTTTGTATAGAATCACGTTGTTCTGGTACTTGCCGTATCTGAAGATAAACGTTTTCGCAGCTGTTAAACAAGCCGCGTTTCCTGAAATGCCATGTTGAAGTTTTATTTCCCCTTTATTTCTGCCTAGAGCGATCGCATGCGGACCATGATCGATGGCATACTGGGAACTGAGCCGGAACCGTATCCGCTTCTGCAGATATCGCATACGCACGCCAATCTTACCCGGATTACGCCGCAGAGACAACATAATCGACTAACTCTATCCACGGGGACGTCGAAATAGATGTACTGCACGGCACGATGCGAGTGAGCTCAAGAAAAAAAAAAGCGGCAACATCCTGGTTTTGTCTCGAAACCTTCCCTAGTGGTTTCCTGTGCTGAGTTTGTCGTATAGGACTCTCACATCGTTGTTTGAAACTAAAAAAAAAAATGCGAATCAAACAACTGCTGTCGCGCGCTGTAGCGATGCGCCATTCGCCGTGTATACCAAGCACGCAAAGTTCGTGGCGTGACCACTGCGGCTGTAGTCAAACAGGTACCTATAGAGAACCGCGGTTGCTGCTGCGTCAGCGCGCAGTCTCCGTTACTCACACGTTCGTGCTTGCGCCAATGCAGCTGCCTTATATCTAAACAGGAAGCACTCCATAACGGTAACTAAGCATGTCAGCAGAGTATAGCGGCTGCGCAAACGGCCACTCCTCACACGACGAGGCAGCACAGAGTAAGCGCATCTGTTTCGGGCCTATAGCAAAACAACAAAAAATGTAGAGTCAGGACTCTCCGTGTGATGGCAACTCGAATTTCCCCACTGATTATTCTTGATTTTTTTAGAACCCTTTATACAGTCTTCATTTATTCTTCACATGCCTCGCGGTAAACCTTCGCGAATAAATAAAAAATAAGTCTACGCAGAATCTCCTTTGGGTGTGTTGTTTATGTGGTGCGTAAGCGTACGGTTTTATTGTAGGTTGCGGCCATCCCTGTATATAACGCTGTTTTCTGGACCGCATCGGCATGGCGTCTTTCATCTTTCCAGCGTCCTCCAGCGTCTGCAAAGGCCCACTGAGAAGGCGCATACCTCGAGCACTGAAACGCGAGTTTCGCATGAAATTTTCGTAAAGTCTAAAGTTTTGCCAATGTGTACAATCCTATACACGTCGGCTTACAACATGTCCTATAGAAAGGGTTCTTATTCCAGTACCAAAAAATTCAGTTAATCCAACACCCCGCACTGAAAACACAAATCATTTCTACAAGATGGGTAGTACGCAGTTTCTTCGCCATACAAGATTGCGAAAGTTCATTCGAAACAGCGGTTGATGGCCGAGAGCGCAAGCGTCGGCACCAGTGCTTATAGAAGACTCAGAGCTATGCCTGTTCTGACGTAAGTACCTTTAGTCGCAGCTATATGCTAAAAAGATTATGTTTTTTATCCTTTTGTTTTTTGTCAGGGAAGCAAATTGGTGCTTCGGACGGTCAGCGTCCGGAAGACAGGACAAAAAAAAAAAAGAAAGGAGCGATAAGCGAACGACTCCTCCGTACCTAATATACGGCCGAGCGACCGACATAACACGAACCAATGTTTAAGTCGTTCGTCCCTTCACTTCCGCTGGCTTCCAGTGCTATTCTTCATCGCTAGCCCCTTCATCCGCCCACTCCAACCCACTATTTGAATTCTTCAGAAGACCCCTCCACCTACTTGGCATAGCGTGCCGCGTTGCTCCGCTAGTTCTCGTAATCTCACCTTCGCAGAAGTCCAATCCCCCTTTTTGTCGCCAATTCAATAAGCGCTGATCTGATAAACCTGTCCGCTGTCTCTCTCTCCCCCTTTACCCCGCATTTTGCCTCCGATATAAGGTAATCGTAAGCTTTTTACCGCAGTCATTTCCGTTCATCTTTCTTCTTGCATGAATATCAAGTTCCTGCTATCAGGGGCTGAAGTACGCGCGAGTCATCCGCTTACCACTGCCGTGTTCGTATTACTGGCGACTCCCCGCGAATGTCTTCTCTTTTTTTTTCTTATTTTTGATGCTCAAGTAAAAAGAGCATCGAATGTCTCTCTCATTTATTTCACGCTTTATCTCGTTTGTTCAGTGCCGCAGTTCTCAATGCGCGGTTCGTGATTAGCCCTGTCGGCGACGTGTTTATGTTAATTTCGTTTCTCTACACGAGCCTGCTGGGGATTTGAGACACTTCGGTCGCACACTGCACGCAAAATGAATTTACGTCGTTCGTTTGAACGGGCTCGTGTAGCCGCGTATTAGTTCCGTTATGTCTGCGGCAAGGATAATATCGCAGTCAGTTGTATGCAGCCAGCCACCGGCAACGGTCACTTTGCAACGAACCCGCACGCGCACACATCCCGCTGCCGAGTACTGCGAGTATTTTGATAAGTGTCCCATAGGATAAGTGATAAGGGACCAAGGCGAAGCTCGGGGACGCGGGTTCGATTCCCTGTCACGGAGGCCGCATTTAGATGGTGCCGCTATGCAGAAAAACACGATCTCGGCCCACCTTAAACAATTACACGTGGACAGAGCCATTTAGGAATCCATTGCTACGGCGTTCCTCGTAACTATATCGCGGTTCTGAGACGTAAGAGCAACGAAATAAAAAAATTAATAAATGAGATTTGGCTCGTTAGTTGATCATTTTAAAATTTGAGCGTTTATGTAAGTTTCACTCATTGCACCATCTCTGTGACGACTCTGAACGGATGGTTATAACAGCATGGCTAAATTAATCATTAATAATTAGGCTAATTATCAGTTACCCTAATTATTGCAGTTTTACTAGGTTAGTGAACCTGCAATCAAAGTCATATTGATCAAAATAATACACACGCGTGATTGTTGGGGCACACATAGTTGAGCCCATTATTAATTTTGCGCAACTGTGTCCCGCAGTGTAGGAAGCATAACGTTACAGTTGAGACACCACGGTGACCCGCCGAATCGGAATGACGCGAGAAATTATTGAAGGGTATCCCCCTCCCCGAAATTTCGATGAACGGGGGTGTTTTACCAAAATTGCATAATGAAAATAGATGTTTTTCTCGAATAGGGAAGACCTTCAGCAAGTGAGCCTCCCCCTCACCCCCCCCCCCCCCCCCCCCCCGAAAAAAAATTCCTGGCTACGGGCCTGGTGTGTGTCATCATCTTCTCCGCTATCCCCGTCCCAGTCGCGCTGGTGCTATTATGGCAATGCTTCGAGAAAGAGAAAAGAAAGCTCCCTCCATCATTACGGGTACGACGTCATTCGCTTCACCGCAAGACGATCCATCGACGGGACGCTGCTGAGGAGGAAAGCGGCAAAGCGAAGGCGCGGAACTACTACTACAAGCCATCGGGGCTCGGCAAGCAAACAGATAAGAAACGGGACACGGACGAAGACGAACAGCGGCAGCATGGCATGGCAATGCGGAAGGTGGAAAGTATACGTGGCAGAGAAGGGGGGGGAAAAAATACGAAGACCGAGATACGCGGACACGTGGCCGAACTGTGCCCGGGTCTCCCGTTTCGCATTAATATATCGATCGCCCGCGGCGGCCTGGCGGGAAGGAAGGAGGCGACTGCCTTCGCGAAGTGAGGTGCCCCCCTCGACGGATGAGCAACAACTCGCTCGGGAGCTCGCGCACCGTCGCCGGCTGCTGTGCCGTCAGACAGCGCTCGATATAGCTCCCGGAGGAACGCGCCACGGTCAACGCCAGCTGACGCCGAAGTTTTAGAACGCGCCGGGGACCGATAATCAATCGGTCAAACCGATAAACGATTAATTAAATTATCGGAGCGTGAAGAGAAAAAGACAGGAAAGCGCCCGCGGAGAAAAACTCTAGCAAAATAAGTTTAGCTGACCCGTAAAGGACGACGTTGACGTTAAGGAGACCCCGCATATGGACTGTAACGACTGGAAAAGGACAGAGGCGTGCTCGTCCGTGTGCCAACCGGCCTCCAGAACAAGACTGCACGTGACGGGGTCAACTAGGAGAAAAATTACTCGAGCTGCATTAGTAATTCACCCTTCTACATTAGCAAGAGAGTTAAAATTAAATTAAATTCTGGGGTTTCGCATGCCAATACCACCACATGATTATGAGGCACGCCGTATATACGAGGGACTTTGGATTAGTTTGCACCAATCGGGAATCTGTAGACGCCCACTTACATCAAAGTACAAAGAATTTCTTTTTTTCATTTCGACCTGGTATAAATGCAGTCGTCATGACCGGTAACCGAACCCACGCTCTAACTATTACGAGACACTTAAGACGCTAAGCCACTACGGCTGGTACAGAGGTGTCCTACATTCATGCTTCATAGCAACCGTGCCCCCGTTCAAGTCGTCGAATGAACGAGTAAACGCGAAAAGCACACTATAGCAAAAAACAAAACGAAACAAAGATCTGAGCTCTAGCAGAACTGTACTGGCTGTACTGAACTGCACTGTACAGACGTACATTCAACGCGCATAATGAGCTGCGCTATTTGGTGTTTGTAGGGGGAGGTTAGCATGCTAACCTACTCTACGAACACTAAGAAACTCAATCTTGGCGTGTAAAGAGCAATAGCGAGTCAGAAAAGACGCAAGAAACGCAAGTCTGCCGGCGATCGTGAATTTTAGTTTATTCCCATGCTCGCTACAGTGCGTCATCAATCACTGACGGCGTCTGGTCTGACCTACACAGTTCAAGTTCTTGTCTGTAAAGATGGCCTACGTTAAAATGAAAAAAAAAAAGCATTAAAGTGTATCCATTCCGTGCTGCAGTTGCAGTGCAAACTTGTTTTTTTTTTTTTTTAACGTATGGCTTTTGATCTCCTTTTAATGAACCCAATACCGCAACGACTTACTGTTTTAAAAGTACATTGAAAAATTTACTTTATTTATAGGAAGACAAGAATTACCAAAATCCACCATGGTGCACGTCGAAACCAAAAGCGTCAAAACGCTAGCTTATCCGCCGTTCAGGTCATCCAGCTGGCACAAGAATGTCTCAAGTCTCAAAGAACCACGCAAGAGTAATAACGTGTGCGCATGTGTATTGGACACAGTAGGAGCACAGCAGACGAATATGACGTTTTGTCCATCACGTCGAAGTTCTTGAGTTCGTAGTGGCAACCACTGTGTAAGAATCTGTTGCTGTCGCGGCGCGTGCTGATTACATACAGCCTCATCAACTTCTTTCCTGAGCACTGCAGGCCACAATCAAAGACGACTCGCCAGTGACACGGCTCTCGGTCTTTGCGACTCAGTGGAAAAAAGACTAGGAACAGTTGATGTTGCGCGAGGGGCTTACGAGGAGCAGCTGCAAGCCCGCAAAGTGCAACGGGGACTCGAAGTCGCGCAATCCGGATACGCGCGTTCCTGTCGTGAACAGCTGTTGGGCCTGCGACTTAGCGATGTATGCCGGCACACCATTACGCCGAGAAAGCCCATGCCCAACATGCGCAGGGCGTAGTGTGCAAGCTGCTTGCTTTGACAGCGAAACAAGACGTACTACAGCGCTCCTCCCATCAACACGTTATACCCTGCGGACGAAAGGGCGCAAACATGCGGTGCGGCGTTAGACTTGATTTCCTCGCCCGACTCGGCCGTCGACTTCGATTCTCTGTCACATCTCATTGCTATGCAGTTGCTTTTACCTGCATATGTCGCGTTGCTCAGCATTCCCGCGAGAAATCTATCATCTCTGT
>NW_023616332.1:52500-79999 GCF_013339695.2 Rhipicephalus sanguineus
AAAACGTCGTTCTGCGCAGCGCATGCGTTTCTGTATCTAGAGTTTTTTTTTTTTTTTCCCGTAAGCCAATTTGACGATTTGTCATAGCGGATTTCTGTCACAACTGTTACAACGAATATCCGATATAACGAACTAACGTATGGTCGCGGTGCTACTTCGTTACAACGAGGTTCGGCTGCACTAGCATATGAGGTGAAACTTAAGGGACAACAAAGAAACTCGAGATTTAGTTAACAAAGCGTGCAGCGTGCGATGAAACGGAAAATGACAGGCATAACTTTAAGAGAGCGGAGTGGATTAGAGAACAAACGGGGGTAAGCTGAATAAATACAATCTCCGCCCCTCGAACTGCGGCGCGCCTGTCATTCATGTGCGCAAGGGAGTTATGCTTGGTGCTTCACGTTCCAACATAAAGTACTTCTTTTCGCTGCTTATGTAAGTGCTACGCACAGTAAGAATTAAAAGTTCGTCGTCCCTACTTAAATTATTACGTTTGACCGAGCAGTGATGTCGGGATCTTTGCTGAAATTTGTCAGAAAGTTCGAGTTTTCGACCAAAAACCTGCGACACGAACATGCGTCTGTATGGAGAAAGTCACCTACCTGAAACACGGAGAGGTGCTTGACGTCACGGAAATGAGTAAGTGCTATTAGACGGGGGATCTATGTAAATTATCTCTGGGTCGGACAGCGAAGGCTGGGGGCGGAGCTTACATTTAATTTTAGGTTGTAGCCGACATCAGGCAGAAAAAAGTGGACCTGCGCACGTCGCGTAATGCGAAAAACAGATAACCGACCGCCGGTTAGAGTGATGATTCGAATAGATGCCGAGAGACGGGAAACACGGGCGAGGACAGCCGTTGGTTAGATGAAGCGATGAAACTAACAATTTTGCAGGCATGAAAATGGAATCCGCTACTGCTGGGACAGTGAAAATTCGAGATCATTGAGAGGCATTCGTCTTGCAGTGGATTGATAATGAGCTGACGATGATCGTGATGACGAAAACCGAAATGAAGACGAAGTCTGCATTACAACAATAATCTTGAAGAAGAAAAGATATCAGTTAACAAATATTTTTGTAAAGTATAGCATGCATAAGTTAAAGTATCGCCATCTTTTATGAAAGCATTGGCGCCTTGCCGTAGTATGACGTTGTCCTTTTCTACTTAACAAGCCGCGCGTGAATTAGATATGGCTGGAACCTGTTTCTGGAGTTAGCAGGGCGATGAAATGGGCTAGTGTGTGGTGGTTCACGATTTCTTGTTAAGCTTCGGATTACGAGATGAGGACGCGACAGGGATTACAGGAAAGGTGGTGCGCAAATTCTGGACTTGCATCAGCCTTTTCCAGATTTTCCCGCATCGTCTGCCGCACTCGATAACTTCACTGCCTTGCTCGAACGCTCATACCAGGGACCGCATTATCGGTTTCGTTCTCTCTGCTTTCACGCTGTTCATCCATCTCTTTCTTACTCTTCTTCTTTCCTCTCTATACCCTTTCCTTTCTATTATTCCCCCTCTCCCCCACCCCAAGTGTAGGGTAGCCAACCGAGCCAAAGCTGGGTAACCTCCCTGCCTTGTATCTCTCATCTCTCTCTCTGCTACCAGAAAAACGGAGCATATGTGTACTAGTACAGAATAGCCTCCCAGCTCCCACGACGCATTTGTTCAGCAACACAACACGTACGGGAAATAAATAAATAAATAAATAAATAAATAAATAAATAAATAAATAAATAAATAAATAAATAAATAAGTAAATAAATAAATAGTTTTATTGAGAGCGTCAAAATGCAATTTTTTTCCATATTAATCTAACTTTAGTCATACTTATTTCGTCACACCATAACTTTATATGCCGAAGTCCGCTCGACCGTATCGGCTCTCCGTAGAAATGTCCGGAACCACAACAAAAAGAAGAAAAAAAAAACTAGAAGATAAATGCCCGCGCGCACACTTCAAACAGCTCCTTCGCAAGCTGCCTTCGCGCGAGAGCACAAAAACATTTTGGACGTGGGCAATAAGCGAGACTATATACATAAAAACGCGAAACGAATATGGACATAATAGACGGCGCATTTGGCCCATCGGGACCTGTCACACAAGCGCGGCCGTAGAGCCAAACAACGAAACACGGGCAGGCGGAATGAATATCGACGTTGCGGCGATGGTCGCGCATGGCTTAAGCGCGCGCGCATTCGCGATAAGAATCTTCGCAACAGCTCCCTGTATATACAGAGACAGATCGAAGGGGAGGCGGAAGAAATGCTCGGGACAGCGCATTCCGGAAAACGCGCTCGTCTTAACGCCCGGCCGCGCGCGGCGAAGCCGAAATCTTTTTCATGCGGCGAAAAAGAAGTTACACATACTTATATACGCGCGCTCACGAGGCAGCCGAAAACCAAGGAACGTCGAAATAGAAGGGCGCGAGTGGCGTTAGCGCGCTCCGCTTCGCAACGTCGCGCGCTTTAGCGTCCGGGTTTGGCCGTGGCGCGCCGGCTGCAGCCGGCGCTACGCCGATGCGTTCCGGAGCAAGCCATGCGTAGACGCCGCCGAGCACGCCTCGTTAAAAGCCTCCAACGCGGCCTGTCTATACCCTCTCCCCCAACCAACCCTTTCCCTCCCTCCCCTCCTGTCTCCCGCGTTCCCTTATTAGGGACACGCGCGCTTCTCGCATGCCCCACCACCACGAAAACCTTCGCTCTATACTTACTCATGTCTTCTCTATTGTGTCTTAACCTTATTCGCTATTTTTGTCCCTTATCCCTGCTCGTCCTCGTGCCTTACTCTTTTATTACTCCCTAATTTACTCGCTTTGCGATGTCTTTTCGTAACTTCTCGCAACGCTTTTATTACGCCACTTGCGCCTCTGCTCATGCATTAGCATATTTTGTTCCACCGCCGCGGCTCCTTCTTATGAATTCTCCGCGTTTGACACCTTACACTATCATTGCCTGACGCCTAACCTACATTCCGCTTTTATTTCTTGATTCGCTATGTTTAAATATTTTTGTCCGTTTTATTATTCGCATTATTTCCAGTTTTAACCCATTTTTTTAAATTTTCGTTGCTCTGTCGTGCCCTCGTAAAGGAGCATCAGCATTGTTTAATCTATTATTTTTTTTTACAGCTGTAAGTGCCTGTCCCGCTGTATCTTTAGAATAACGAGACCTCGTAAGTGTTACATGCAAAGATTGCAGCCTGACATTAATAAAAGCTGGCGTCATTCCGGGGGCGGATGCGCACGGCCATATATATACATATTAATGTCGAAGGTGATCATTTTACCTCGAAGGCAATTCCGCAACTCGTGAAGCGCCGCGCAGATCGGATGTACAAAGTTAAGTGCACCGTGTACAGACTGTGAAATCTCTGACACAGTCGTGTCGCTCCCAAGGAGGTTCAAAGGAAATTTAAAAAGAATTCGGAACTTGCTCCATACCGGAGATCGGAGGCTCGCGTCCGCGCCCACGAGTATGTTCTTTCTGCTGTACATGACTGGCGGCGGTCGAGAAGAAAAAGGCACTCGTGCGACATGCCCTGCCGAATTTCCCGCGATAGGGGTGCATGGCTTTGAGAAGTTAACGGAAATCGAGGAAAAAAAAATTTTCCGTCACTATCAATTTATCATACCTTACCGTGACTATCCATATCAAGTCGAACGCATAAATTGATTTCCCCCTAAGCTTTACTTACACGAAAACTATACCCGCTAGTTAACGGACAGCAAGTACCCATAATCACAGCTGAACTTCTTGCGCGAAACGTTGTTATATAGGAGTCATTATTGCGCTATCCCTTATTGTTCACGTACCTCGGGTAAAATCATCTCCGATAAATAAAAATTCTGGCCTGTAAGCCGGTAAAAGTTTGGGATGGGGCAGGCGATAAGCTAACGGCAGGACAATATCGACAACTATATATCGAAGGTATACGTGGCGGCACGCCACCCCAACTGGAGTCGAATCGAAGGCTGCTGCTGCGACTGAACCATCACAGCCTCACAGATTGAGTTCTAGCAGTAATAACAAAACTCTTTCACCTGAGCAAAGTACAAGTACACGCAGTGCAGTTGCGCTCTGTTTGGAGATAAAGCTTGCACGACGCTCCATTCAAAAGTGTCGTTAATTCTTTTTTATTATTATTATTTCGAAAGCCTGCCCTTAGGTGTAGTAATACGCGGTATCAAAAAAAAAGTCACAGTTTCACCGCAAGGGCGAAGCAGTGAATGCGATAGCAAGGAACTGTAATGCTATACGAAGTGAGGCTCGCCAATAAATACTCTCAGTTTGAAGAGCGCTCCCGTTGCAAAGGCGGCCGAAGCAGCGAAGGAAACTAGCGTGCTTTAAGTGTAGAGCTGTGACACTTGACAGTTCGCGCTCATCTTCTCTTTGTTCGTTTAGCGGCGTCCCTTGAGCTCGAGTGACTTTCGTACGCTCCGTAACATCAGCGCGGACATCACGGTGAAAGCTCGAAACATCCCTCCTCCCCTCACCACGAGATAATCGCGCGAGCAGACAGCGGAAGGGCAAGGTTCTCCCTGCGCAAATATTAGAAGAAGCGAGCGAGCTGGCCGACGACTTTTAAATGCACCCGTTGCGCTTCTCGCTCCATCTCGCTGGTAATGAAGAAACGCTTACAAGTGCCTGCCGTCTCGGAGTACTGCCAGCGGTAAAGGGTGTGTATGTAACGCTCACCGTTAGCTACCTAAAGGATCTGCGTTTTGTGGCGTAGTGGTTAGCGCCACGCGCTGCGGAGCGAGAGGTCGCTGGTTCTATTGCGCGAATCGGAAGCATTTTTCTGAATTTTTTTTTCTTTGGGACTTTCATATATATATACATACTTATACATATACGGTGCATGATGGCGGCGACGGCAAAAACCGAGACTATCCATATAATTGCTATCGCAATAATACACATGAAAATTTGCTCCATGTATGCAGTCTAACAGTGAGCGGTGGAATTCAAATGAGTGCTAAGCCGGGCTAGTTGGTAAATCTACAGCACGAAAAAACGAGAGACAATAAGAAATACTACAGTTGGCAGTCAGCGCTTGTCCTGTGTAGTATTTCTTCTTCTGTCTCTGGTTTTTCGCGCTGTAAATTTACTATGAGCGGTCGAATGATCCATGAAACCAGTAATCAAGGTCGGGTGGTCAACCAGGCCATGCCTGTAGCACGGAGATGGCGATGACGGCTCAAATGCAAGCTATAGAGTTCGGGAGGTACCCCAGCAATCGGGAAAACTCTGTCGACGTGTTCTGGCGACGTGTTTCGGAGCGTTTTTGGAGCTTTATAAGCACCATTCTGCTCCATGTCTGTGAAGTGCCATGATCCGAATACGCGCATACAGAGGTTTTCCGCTACCAGAGGTGGTCCTCACTTTCCGCGACTATGCTCCGCTCCTAGCAGGTTAATTGGCCGCAACACCACGAGAAGGTAAGCGCTTATAGTTAGAGGAGACGCCCACGCTGACAGCCCCGACGCGGCGTCAGTCGGAGGAGCCTTTAATTAAGGCGCGCAGCGGACAGAAGAGCTCAGAAAGGCAGCGACTCGCGCCGGCAGCACAATGAAGACCGCGCGCGCGGCCAATTTTCGAAAGAGCTGCCGCATCGCGCTCTCTTCCTATCGTGCACGGAAAGACAGGTCGGCAGTCCACTTTTCTGCAGACGTGCACCGCAGGGGAAAAAAACGCCCGCTAAGGTGCTCGAAAAAGAGTGCTCGCTAATGAGACCAGACACCGAGCGAGGCGCGGTAGGACAGCAGGCGTGCTCCATTCATGGTATAGGCGGCCGGCCCTGTATAACGAAATAGGCTCGTCTTTTGAACGAGCCGAGTTTCGAGGCAGCAAACGTCTCCAACCTTCTTTCCATCTCTCTTCGCATTGAGCGAACACACGCAGTCCTCTCGTGATTTTGTGTGAGAGGAGGCCAGTTCAAATCAGTCGGGGACACACGCATTCGTTGTCGGCACGAAAAAAAAAAAGGGGAAAAAAAAGAAAAAACTGGAGGCCACCCCAGTCCTTGGTTCAGGTGCCTGGTAGTGGCTTGCACTAGCACGTCGGCGTTAGTGTGCCCTGCATTCCTTAGGTTAACTTAGTGTTTCGCGCGCTGCCGGAGCAGATTCCAGAGGCCACGCAGAAGGAAGCGCGTGGTTCAGATCTTCTCCACCAGGTGCCGTAAAGATCTCAGCTGCTCGCAAGAAAACCATGTGCTCTTTCAGTGAAATCATTCAATTAATTTTTATTAATTATCCCGAACGTTAATTGGCCCTTATCTTAAGTAAACGCGTGCTCAGATAGCATATGTATCCAATATATAATTTTTAGCTCGAACCAGAACCATCGATTTCGTACCAGTTTGATTTAAAAAAAAAACATCTGAATATTCGGAAAACCGGAAGTGTTCGACCGGAAGTGCTTGACCGGAAGTGCTTGAAAGAGAAACAATGTCATTCGTTGCTCGTGTCACTGAAAAAAAAAAAAGAGGGACAAGCGGGAGAAGTGCCAAGCACGGAACGAGGGAGACATCGACGTACTCGGGATGGCAGAAAACGGCGCTGCAAAGCGCCCCGCGATGTCTGGTTGCTACAGATACTTATACGGCACATTACGTGGGCCCCACAAACGCTGCCCGTCTTCGACTTCGTCAGTCTCCGCAAGAGAAAAGGTCCGACCACGCCACCCCTGTTTGCTCCTTGTTCGTGTGATTTCCCTTCCCGAGGGCCACTTGAAGTATCTCGTCCCAACTTTGGCATCCATTTGTCAAGGAGAGCCGCGGAGCAACAAGCTCGACGACGTACCCAAACACGCGCTTGGCCCTCCCCCGCTCGGGGCCGCTCGAAGGATGTCGTTACAGCGCCGGAAAAAAGTGGCCACATGCACGGTACAAAATATCCATCCCTGTGCTCGTGGGACGATGAGCAGGCCTCGCGGAGGAGTCGGTGTCGGAGGGCGTTATCACGGCGACGCAGCCTAGAACGCAGGGGCGAAGTGAGGGGGGAGGTATCCCCTTTCAACTGAAGCCCGAACAGGGGCCTCCGCGCGCACAGTCGGACTGCCGTCGAAGTTGAATGGGCATGTGGCTCGCGGTTCCTAGGGAAACGCTCGTTCCCTTCGATGTAGTACACGGGACGGACACCGTTTGAATTCGAGGCGGAGAGCCTCGAAAGCGTGGTCGGGGCGCTGGCGACAAGCTCGAAAACCAATGCGCCTCCCTCCGTGTCTAGCGAAGCGTGTAGCGCCGTTTTGTCTGACAACGAAAAAAAAAAAAAAAACGCTGCCTGAAAAGGCATTACTTTAGAAATGTCTGACTAGACTAAATCCCCGTGCCCGAAAGATGTCTCGTCCGTTTAACCGAGTAAGTATATTAAAGGGACACGTAAGGCCTGTTTAGTTCAAGTGTCACTTTACTATTCTAGAGAGGACTAATCACGTCATATACAGTTCAATTATTCAATGAATTTACGAGGTTATTCGATTAGTCGCCCCCGCGGCCTTTCTTTCGTACATAATGTCCTCATCCCTCTGGGCTCCTTCGTTTGTTTAAAAGGCATAATAATAATAATAAAAGACTCTGGTAAAGTAAGACAACTACTACAAGTTCATCACTGATGAAAGTACACTTCGGAAGATCAATAAAAATCCCATCGCATTTCGGGTTTCGCCGCTGGGTTTTTACGCTGAGCTACGTAGGCTGCATCAAAACGTTTTTTTTTTTACATTTAAATTTTTAAAAAAGGAAAACAAAGAAGTCTCGTTCATCCGTGTCCACATGTCCACATCCTCCATTCCGCAGTTTTAAGTTCTTGTTTGCACTGCGACTAGGCATACCACTAAAACCGCGAAGAAATCCTTCATATTTGCATCATTTTATTAAATAAGGCTAGTATCAGCGAGGCACGTGACGAAACTATGAAGCGATGACGGTAATGATGGTGGTGCTAATAATGATTTGTAATGGCCTCCCGTGTAAAACGGGGCAGCCAGAAACTCTCACCTACGCTTCCACTTTCTACGATTAATATGATTATGTATCAATATCCACGTCCGTATCTAAATGTATTCTTTTCGCGTCCGCTTGGGTCGCTGGATGAATGCCACTCTTCGTCATAATAACATATATAGCATATCACCTCTAACTACACACACTTATCGTAGTATAAATAGACTGTCGAACGTATTAACATCTTCGATCACTCCCCAGGGAATAAATGCGCCACCGGATTATTTCCTTTAATAAGTGTGAGCGCTGAATGCGGAACAACGGGAAGAAAAAAAAAAGAAAAAGAAAAAAACACCGTCAGCGCGCTGACCCTCAGTTGTCATATGTCGCATAAACGCTGACTGCTTGTGTCGCAGGCGACCCGTGTTCCTCTGACCACAATTAATAATTAACTGTTTTATGTGCATAGAAGTCAAACAATCGCGATTAAGTCGAAGTATGAATTTCGGCAGCTGTAAGAGCTACAGCAGCGAATGCTCTGTGTTTATACAGAGCCGCCAGGCCAACGATGTACGGCTACGAGCCACGAGACAACACGCGTACTCCACGAAACCACTTTCCCACCTCATCTCTTGCTCTATCACAATATCGTTAGTCATCATAAAGGTATCACTGAAGACTTGAAGTTATAATTTGTTAAAATAAGCATCGCGTACTTTTTTTTTCGGGTTGTATCCACTATATCAGATGGCCGGATGTGGCTTTTGCTACACGGATGTTGGTGTTGGACTGGAACGTTGAGAGCTCCAACAAACTGGATCAACACCTGAAGATTCAAGGCCAGCTGGCCAGGACAATGGCCTTCACGGGTCACGAGTTAAAAGAATCTTCACTATGACGCGCGAAAGCGAGCAACTGAACAGATTCAGACGCTCAACGACATTCAACATTCCCGACGCCTTATCCCGGTAAGCAAACGTCGTTTTGAACGGGTATTCCGTGAAGTCGAAAACACGCATATAGCCTGCACGTCGAGGTCTATCCCGGCGAAAATGTTTCTTTTTTTACGCGTCTTTTTTTTTTTTCGTTCACTGCAGGCTCTCTTTTTAACCTCGCCCAAGGCGGACGTCACCGAAAGCCCACGTCACTGAAGATGGGATAAAATGGAAACCTGAACGCTGCGACAACAGGCGCTGAGGAAGAAATGGACAGCTGCGACAGAAGGGAATCAAGATAAACGAAGAGCAGTCTGGATGAAGGAGCCTTATGTGGTGGAGCTATCGCAGAGTTCCAAACCGTACTGAGAGATATCCGGCTCAATACCAGTTGATGTGAACGGATAGAAGAGAAAAAGATTGCACGCAGATCTGTCTGCCGAATCCTTCTCCAGATGTGGGCACTTCAACAACAACAACAACAACAACAACAACAACAACAACAACAACAACAACAACAACAACAACAACAACACAACAACAGCAACAGCAATAACAACAACAAGCAGTAAAACAAATGGCCATATTATTAAAAGAGAGGTACAGGCAGCGGTTTTTGACGCGCTCCGTGTTTTGTAGGAATTCGGAGTGCCCGTTGTTACCGGGATAAACAAAAAGATTAAAAGAACGTTCATACAAGCATCGACTCCCGTTCCTTTGTTCCAGTACACAGCGTAAAAAAGAGAGAGGGAGATAAGGACGACGCTGCAGCAGGCATACGTGACCTGGGGGTCTCCAGCTCCTGGAATCCACTCTTCTGCTACAGTCCTTCAAGCCAGACGAGTGAAGAGACTTTGGCTTCGATCTCGCCAGGTTGTCTTGCCGCAACGTCTCCACCTCATTCGATTTTAACAATATTTAATACTGAAGGCGCACAAGAGGCGAAGGACGTGTCTGCACGATATTATCACGCGCGCTTGTTTCTTTACTTTTGATGTGATCGGGTTTCCCTAACACAAACAGTTACCACCGCTTGCCGCATGCCGCGTCGCAATTTTTAGTAACTTCGCGATTGTTTGAGACTGTTCTTTCAGGATTACGCGCAGGCCAAGAGTGACCGAGACCATTTACGCGAGCACCAGCGATAACGCTGGAAGGTTCGATAAAACATGCATAAAAGCCGAGGCACTTAACATACGAGCAGATTAGCCGACGCCAGACGTCCGTGCTCGCAGTTATCTTTGTACAGCGAGTGTCCCTTGTACTTTCCTTTACCGGGCTCAAGTTCGCCCAATAAAGCATATTTCAACTTTACCGACTACGTAATAATAATTGTTGGGGTTTAACGTCCCACAACCACGACATGATTATAAGGGACGCCGTAGTGGAGGGCTCCGTAAATCTCGACGACCTGGGGTTCTTTAACGTGCACTTAAATCTAAGCACACGGGCCTCAGGCATTTTCGCCTCCATCGAAAATGCGGCCGCCGCGGCCGGGATTCGATCCCGCGACTTTCTGGTCAGCAGTCGAGCACCATAACCACAAGACCACGCATCGTGGCGGTTTTTAGGGACTACGTCCTGCTTTTCTTCAGCGTCACGACAACGTGACAATATAGTGTACGTTAGCGTCTCAAAGTGAACCAGTGCGGCTTCTGCAGCTCTAACTTCTTCTGTCGATTATAACGCGATAGCGTTAAACAGCCCAGAAATTGCGGTGTCGGCGTCAGCGGCGTTGGCTGTGAGCGAAAAAATCGGCGTTGTCCGCAAGCAAAAAAAAAAAAAAAACACGCTATGGATGCAAAGAATGAAAATCAGGGGTTCGAGTCGGAATAGAACCCAGGCCTTCTGCGTGGCAGTCACGTGTTCTATACCGCAGAGTCATACCTGTGCTTGAAAATGCTTCGAGAAAAAAGAAAAAGACCTACACAGTTATCAAGTCGTGCGAGGAGTCGCGTTAAAAAATTAACATCGTATGGCGGAAGCGTAGAATAGTGCCAGGCGTCACATCGTGTGAACTGCGCAACGAGTGGGTGGTTTAAATGCCAGCAGGCATGTAACTAATGCATGATCGTCCTCAGTCACAGATTCAACAAGCTGCGTCACTGCGTAGGCGCGCGTTTCGCCTTGAAGACGCGTATACTTCACATATTCAGAAAATGATGAAATCTGGCGTAGTGGGGCACTTCGCAACTCTACTTGCAGTAGGCCTTCTATATAAGATAGTTTGAAACGGCCAATGTTACGCGGATAGACATTGCTATTCTCACGGCGTGGTTGAGGTGGCCACAACAGAGAAGATTAGAGTGGCCAGCTAATGAGAAGACAGTGCGAACGGGGCCCGACCGCTATCTCGATGCACTCTTTAAGGCGAAGCTCAAGTGCCCTCGAAGTCTTTTTGTTTGTTTGTTTTTTCTTTCGCCTCGAACATATTCTCAGTCTCGCGGAGCATGTTAGCTTGATCATAAAAGTTCTGAGAAAAAAAAAAAAATATTGCGCTTGCATTCGAGGCAACGCGGCCCGCCCGCGCTGTAACAGGTAATTAGTTTCAATTAAGAGCGAGGAGTGTCAGTGTTCATATTTTATTGCATGCTGCGAGAGAAGCGGACAGGGCCCAGTGATGCATAAAGCAATAAACTATACATTTGCTATGCGCATGCGAAATAAATCAGAGTTGCGCAAAGCACCGCGCTGTCTGGGCGCTGAAGCATGCATATATAGGAGCGTAAGTGCTAAAATAACAGAAAAAAAAAACAAGTACGATTGCATTAAATTTCTTCACATATTAAAGCTTCGGAACAAGCTGACAAAAACACCAACAATGTGGCAAAATAATTTTAACAAGGCCGATAACGGACAACAAACAGCGCTTGACAACAGCGCACTATACTTCGCTCTTATCAGCGCGACGCTACGAGGAACGAGAGAACGAATGAGATAAGAAAGATTAACGTCCACTAAAATATAATGAAAACAGAGAGCGAGGCTTCGCCGAGAGGCCGATGAAGGATGGCGAAAGTTGGAGAAACTAACACTTCGCAAATGCATTTTCAAGGCGGAGCTATCGTAAATAGAACTCTATAGAGCGCTACAGAGAACCACAGAGTACTGTAGTGTGCTATAGAGTACGATGAAGTGCTAGAGAGTGTCATAGAGTGTTATAATGTGCCACAGAGAGATAAACCTTTTAATGAAGCTGGAGATGTTTGCCTGGCTGTTCGCCTGACATGCTACTCCAGGTGCTGGGTGACGATTATGATATATACAGTGATAACCACATAACACATACAGTCACACAAGTTTACAAAGTTTGGTTCAGGCTCGTGGCCCGCAAGAAATTCAACAGCGCTTTCGTGGCACGTAGCGCACAGGTGCTGCTTTGCCATGGGCCCAGAACATGTCGCAACTCTAAGCACGATCCCCGTTGAAGATGCAAGGCTGCCTTCAGAGACTGTCTCTCTGATGCGTATCGCTTGCATTCACAAAGAACATGATGTAAATCTTCTTGGACGTTGCATTGGACGCACATTGGTGAGTCCGACAGCTTAATCTTGCTCCTGAAGTAGTTGGTGTATGCGACGTTCAGTCTGATGCGGTGCAAGCATGTTTCATCTTGCCTGTTTAGGTCTCGCGGCATATCAAAGTTACACGATGGGTCAATCTTGTAAAGTGGTCCATACTGGTGATTAGCATCTGTCCAGAGGGATCGCTGGAGCCGCCAAGCGTGTGCCGATACGATTGTCGCGGCATCTTTTCTCGAGAAAGGTATCTTGATGATTTCTCTCAAGGCGTCATGTCCAGCTTTGGCAGCGTCATCAGCATGGACGTTGCCTTGTATTCCACAGTGGGCAGGTATCCACTGCAGAGCAATGCGGTGATGGAGGTCACAGGCTTTGTTGCATAGATATTTGATGTCCATGACGAGTTGGTCTTGCGTGCTTGGGGACTTCAGAGACTGCAGCGCCGCTCTTGAGTCGGTGAAGATGACCCAAGACTCAGCTGTCTGATCTACGATGTAATTAAATGCAGCCCGTAGTGCAGCCAGTTCAGTCGCTGTAGATGAAGTGCGGTGACTAAGAGTGGCAGAGATGGTGACATTGGCAGATGGAATCCAGACACCAATTGCAGACGATGTAGGTGTAACAGAGCCATCAGTGTAAATATGACGGTGAGCCCTGTAATTATTTTCCACGTGCTGTAGGGTGAAATATGTTAGTGCTGGTCCGGGTGTACGTCTCTTGTTCTTGAACCCAGGCACAAAAGTGATTATTGACCACGAAGGAATTTTCCACGATGGCTCTGTAGGCATTGATGCGCTTTCATAATGCAGCGGAAGCAAGCTCCGCACCACAAGACTGCTGTCTGAAGCAAGCGGATGACCCGGCATTCTGGTGGCATAACGCAAGTGAACTCGAAGAAACTCCTGCTGCAGAAGCACTGCAGCTGATAGGCGTCTGCTTTCGGCAAGGGTTCCAATACTTGATGTGTTTTTTGGTAGGCCAAGGCACACTCTCAGGGCTTTCGCTTGAGCTCCAGTCAGCGCTTGTATGTTGGTTTGTGAAATGCCATGTAACGCAGGAAGGCTGTATCTTAGAAGACCTTCACAGAGAGCCGTATACATTCGCAGCAGGGCACTTACGGAGCAGCCCCCGGCGTTGCTTGATAACATGCGGAAGATGCTCGCATATGATGCAACTTTTTCCTTTAGTATTCGAACTTGGGGCGTCCATGTCATTAGCCTGTCGATTGTCACTCCCAGAAACTTGTGACTTTGCACATACCGAATGGGAGAATTCGCTACCTTTAACGTATAGCGCGAAACATCACGCCTCGTAAAAGCAACGGCGGCGCATTTTTCTGGTGACATCATTAGACCTCGCCCGAGTAAGAATTTTTCGATTGAATTGAGAGCTTTTTGTAGTCTTGCTCGTAGGACACGTCTGTTGCGACCACTGCTCCATATACAAATGTCATCTGCATAGAGAGAGATTTCGACCGATGCAGGGATACACTTCTCCAGTCCAGTGAGAGAGATGTTGAATAAGGTTGGACTTAGAACACCGCCCTGGGGAACTCCTCGATGCACTGTGTGCGGGGCTGTGTCACCTTCTCTTGTGGACATGTAGACTGACCGATCAGTGAGGTAGTCCAAGAGCCACAGAGTAGTACTATAGTATGCTATAGAGTAGAATAGAATGCTATAATATGCCACTGAATAATATAAAGTGATATAGAGTGCTACATATAGTGACAATGAGTGCTATAGAGAGCCACAGAGTGCTAAAGTGTGCCACAGAGTACTATAGAATGCTATAGTGTACCACAGAGTGCTATAGAGTTCTATACTAGAGTACTATAGAGTAAAGATTAGGACTGTGCGCATATCGACATCGACTATGAGATACGGAATGAAATGAAACAGGCCGCAGCGGTGGTGAAGTGGTGTTTCGTTTTCTTTTCTTTTTTTTTTAAGTGCACTTGGGTCTTAGATATTTAAAATCACAAACTCAGGGCGCAGATATGCGCGTACATAACGGCAAATTAGTCAGAGATGACAACAGCAAAATTCAGTCGGGCTTGTAGAGGTGTACCGATCGTCATTTTATTTCGCGTCCATTTACAGTACGAGGAATTCTCCCAGCTATCGGCGACAGTCTCGCGCAGCTGGCCCGACGTTATATGCAACTTTAAACTACCTGATCACATAAATACCTCGCGCAAACTGACTATGCGCTGTCATCGGCTGCGCGTCCCTTATTCGGCATTCAATTCGATAACTATCGTTACACCGCCGGTTATCTGACCCATTACATTTCCCAGCTGATTACGTTGTTACTCCTAATGCCAATAGACTATCAGCTAGCCCAGAAGAACAAATAAGCCTCGTTGAATAGACGACGAGTGCAAAAAAGAAACGAAAAAAAAAAACAGCGTTGCTTGCACTGGAGGCGCAATGCTAAAGAGGAAGCGGAGCTGATCGGCACCTAGGTAGTCGTGGCTCTTGCTGCTTTGCTAAGTGTTTCGAATTTTCTCTCTCTTTCGTCCACTACTTCTTTCTTTTTCTCTATTCTCACTGTTTTTGTGTATGTATTTAATGTCTCTTATTTTCTTTCTCTCTCTCTCTCAGTATTTCTCGCTTCGTCTTTCTTTCTATATCTTTCTCTCACTCTATTTCCTCATCTTTCTTTGTATTCTCTATCTTTCTCCCTTTTTTCTTTCTGCCCTTCGTCCTCTCTCTTTCTCTTTCTTTCTATGCGATGCTCAACTCCCTCCCCTCATCCTTTCTCTTCTCTACATCCTCAGATCTGTCACCCGCACGTTCACTCTCCTTTCCCGCCCCTTTGCTATGCTATACAAGGCTATGCTAAGCTCTGCTATCGTGCCTGGATAGCCGAGTGGTTAACACGCTCGATCGACCTTCCGATCCGCGGTACACGGGTTCGAACCTCCCCTCGCGAAGAAATGTTTTCCCCTAGAATTTCTCTCTTTCTCTATCTTTATTTCTATTTCTTTATCTCTTTCTCTCTCTGAACTCGTTGTCTCGCCCATGAGGGTTATTGCATCCCGCGCACGTGTTCTGGGAGCGAAGCAGAAGACAACAACGACGATGAAGAAGAGGATGAGAGAGCGCGCATCGGTTCATGATGATGATGGTTTTCTGTTCGCGACAGACAGATTACGGCCGGCTGAAACATCTCCTCTGTTAAAATTCGGGAGCCCTTGAACTATCGGGAAAATGGGGACAAGCGAAGTTTGGCTTGTGCGTGCCTGACGAGGCACTACTTTTCTTGCTATCGCATTGCGCAATGCTCCCTCTCAACTGTTTCCCTTCTCTCATTCCCGGAATTGGACCTTCACCCACGGGCTTAGCAGCGCGTAACTACTTTTGCTACGGGCAACAACGAAGTGTGGCGACGTGAAATGACAAGCGACCTCGATAAAAGATCGGGTTCAGGGGCGTAGCCAGACATTTTTTTCGGGGGGGGGGGGTCAAGCATACTTTATGTATGTTCGTGCGTGCGCTGTATGTGTGGGTGTATATATACGCAAGCAAACTGAAAAATTTTCGGGGGGGTTTGAAACCCCCCCAACCCACCCCCCCCCCCCCCTTGGCCACGCCCCTGATCGGGTTGCCATATCATGAAGGGCTGATCGCCGAAAAGCCCACAATCGAGAGAGCGTCGATTCTCGGAAAACGGCGCACACAAACACGCATGTCATCGGCACACCTTCGAGGGTCGCATTTCAATATGGTCGCCGGCGAGGGATTTCCCGCGTACGACGCCGTCAACAAATTCTGCTGGTCATAACGAGCTTCGCTCAAGAAAGGTTACGGCTAGACAGGCGCAGAGAGAAATGGATGAAAAGATCCACAGCGCAGAGCTGAGAGGGGATGGGCGAATTGAGAAAAGCTGCAAACTCACAATTCGCTGACGCGTCCATCTAGAAAACGGCTTATTTCGCAAGACAATAAGACTGCCTTGGTAGAAAAGCCGGAAAATGAGTGAACGAAGCAACAAGCCATAAAAAACGCGTATACACGGCCACGAAAATCGGACGCACTCACGCAGGCGCGCCAGTGACGCACGCGGCGAGCCAAGTGGAGACGCGCTGCATGCGATGTGTACGCGCTGCAGTGACTGCGCTGCGCGAACGAGATAAACATTACGCGAGTGAGAAGAGAAAAGGAAGCTGCTGCCCACAATGGCGACGAGGATGTGGGACAAAAGGGTGCGAGGAAAACGAAACAATGGTACAGAAAAGGCCAGGGTTTGCAAAAGCAAAGACAAAAGCATGGCACAAGCGACGTTTCTGCGTAGATACCCTAAATCAAAAGGAGCAGCGTGACAACAAAAGAAAGAAGGAAGGAGGGAAGCAAAGAAAGTGTGTGTGTTTGTGTGTGTGTTTGTGTGAAAGAGAGCACGCTACAGAGAGGCGCAAAGAGATTGAGAGAGACACGTTAGAAGAAGGAGAGTGTGTTTTCAATCTGCGCACTCAGAGCGCTACAGGGACCCCCAGGCGCGCAACTAACTAACGTCGGAAGAGCAGAAAGGGATGGTATAAATAACAAGCAAAAACCCGCCGAGAGTGTCCATATAATTGCTATCGCAACAATAATCAGAAGAAGCAGAAAGCAGCAGGCGCGAGTGTGTTGTACGACACTGGCGCCGACAACGCCATCCCCGCAGCTATACATGAAGCGGCAGCAGCAACAGCTATCGTGGCTTGCGCAGGCATGTCGCCTAGAAGTGTCGACGGGACCGCGACGAACGCTCGAGCGGAGGAAAATAATTAATGTTGCGCGAGAGATACCAGCAGCAACAGCAGCGCGCGTCTCGCTCGCGACGAGTCGTCTTTCTCTCTTTCTCTCTCTCAAGTCGAGACAGAGAGGGCGTCGCCTGAGTGCAAGCGGAATCTGCTTAGTCCAGGCGAGGACGAGCAGCGATTTCCCGTTCATTCATTCATTATTCACAAACACCCGCTCGCAGATGACGCCCCGTGGTGCCATTTCACGGCGCGGAACATGTCCGTGCGACGTAGACTCGTACATAAGACATACACTCACACCCGCGCGGACAAGTGAGTACACGCGTAATGTGTGCCATTTACGAGGCTCTTCGTGCGAGTGTAGGTTTGTCGCCAAGGGGCCGTGCTGTGTTTGTGCTTGCGATATGCGGCGCTGACTTCCCAACTGCCGGGAATGTCCTACAGTGTTCCTCTTTTTTCTCGCTTTTTCTGTGAGCGTTCCGTCCTCTCTGTTTTTGTTTGTCTCCCTCATTTTTTTTTAAGTTTTCACGTGTAACAGTTCACTCACTTGTTTGTTTGCTCGTTTGTCATTAATAATATCTGGGGCTTTACAAGCACATCGTAGTGCAGGGCTCCGGAAATTATGACCATCTGGTGTGCCTTGATATGCACTGACAAAGCACAGTACCCGAACCACTGGCGTAGCCTTTGGGAGGGGGGGGGGGGGCTCAAATTCCCCTCCCTGCAAATTTTCAATTTTGCACATTTTGCACATACGCACACATACACATGCACGCACGAAGATACATAAAGTATGGTTGAACCAATTCGAATCACTGCGTGCCTACCGTCTCTAGGAGGCACGAAGTTACTTTAGAACGTTCAGCACGATCAATCGATCGATCAATCAATCAATCAATCAATCAATCAATCAATCAATCAATCAATCAATCAATCAATCAATCAATCAATCAATCAATCAATCAATCTAGTGAATAAATGCAACTTCGTTGGGACCATTCATTTTCCGTTCTGTGCATTTAACAATAGCTGTAGCACATCGTTGACGTCAGAGATTTAATGTCACGCGAAGCCACGGAAGCTTCTCTACGACGTCGACAAGACGGACACCACCAGACGTGCGCGATTACATTCGCTTTTCCTGGTAGGAGGCGCACGCTGCCGAAGCTTCGCCCGTCCACCGCATCCGGGAACAGAACATATTCCGGCAATTTAGGCTGGAACATTACCCGTCCATGACTTCAACGCTTTTAAGTTAGCATTGGCAATCAGGCGCGAAGCGAAAGAAAATCGACCTTTTTTTGCACGACCTCTCCCAGCTACAGCCAAATATTACATTGCTTAATGCACGAAATAAAGAAATGTGGAAAATAAAAGACCCCAAAATAAACTACTCGAAGATAAATTATCCTACATAGTTCCTACTCACAAATATGTGAGAGCTGGCGTAGATTTCCCGCAGTGTACAGGGACCCAATTGCGCGAAATACATAGGTAAGTTTTTAATCACTTTCGTCAGTTACATTGTTGTTGTTATTATTATTATTATTATTATTATTATTATTATTATTATTATTATTATTATTATTATTATTTGCATTGCCGCACCTTATCTACTGGGCAGAGAAGATGCGGGGCGGATGATATGTCTTCTTCTAAACGGTGCTCACGAGCGCGCGCTGAATTTCTTCGGGAAAACGGAAGGAAGCCTGGGGGGAGTTGGGCATCTAATCGTTCATGTTCAAACAGCTGAGCACAAACAATGACCTTCCCGGATTCATTTCTTCTTTTTTTTTTTTGCAGTACGTGTTATCTCTGTGTTGCTTCAATGCATATTTTATTTGCGCTTTCGATTGCAGTTCAACCGTTTCAGATAACGCTCTAGAACAGGGGCCTCAAACTCACCTCAGCTGGCGGGCCGCGGTCACGAAATTTAGTCCCACAAGGGCCAGGATTATGAAGATTGTGGAAGGTGGGAAGGAAGGGGGGAGGGGGAAGGGGAGGCGGAGCGGAGCGGAGACAGATTGAACAACATGTGTCACCTAACGTTGCCATTTGAAAGAACGCCTTTGCCATATACCATATATGGGTAATTTCTGAAGGGAATTATTTGAAGTCAGGTTTCGAGAAACATATCGACGCTGATTTCCACAATGACTAAAACCTGTACGCCGATCGTGAAATAGAGTTGTCGTTCCACGATGATGTTTCAACTCATAGTGACTTCATGGGGTGCCTCACGAAGAAAAATGCTTGAGACCAGTCCCAGGTCTGTAGGTTACCTGAAGGAAGCGCTAATAATTGCAATAGGCGAGAAAATAATGCGAGTACTATTAAGCAAAGTCAGACTTTATTCCCTGTGAAGCCGCGGGCCTCAAGCGAAAGGTCTGCAGGCCGCGTCTTTGAGACCCCTGCTCTAGAAGGTAGCAGCTTTATTGCATAATCAAGGAAAGTCGAACGACCTAGGAACGCATCGGAAATTTCTTAGCTGAATAAAGGCATTTAATACGCCATTCTAAAGCGTGCTTTCTCGAGCAGTATGAGAGCAGTATTTGCCCCGCGAGCGCGTGGCAAATAGCCTCAAACCCGAAGCGGGGCGATTCACTGCGGCCGCTCTATAGGAAATAAAGTGGAAATGGCATCACGGTCACTTAAAGTGTCGACGCTTCCGCGTCGCTATTGCTGATAAAAAAACGGCAGCTGATTGCACATCACGGGCTGCTTGCGAGTATAATGCAGGTATGCCAAGCAGAGCGCAACAGTGTGCTGTCTATATAGCTTCGCGCAAAATACCGACTTTCCCATTCGCTTGTCTGGGTACGTAAACACATAAAATCAAAATACAACAAACTATGATTTTGGAAAAAACGACACTGCTCCTTCCTGCGCATAAGAGCTACAACTGGCGCCACATTGCCAGGCCCGTAGCCAGGTTTTTTTTTCGGGGGGGGGGGGGGAAGGGGGGGCCACTTGCTGAAAACCTTGACTTTTTTGAAAAAAACACCTATTTTTATTGTTTATTTTTGGTAAAAACACCTACTTCAACAAAATTTCGGAGGAGGGTGGGGGGGGGGGGGGGCTAGCCCCCCCCCCCCCCCCCCCCTGTCGACGGGCCTGCACATTGTCAAGCTGTTATCTGCGTCGTATATTTAGCGCGTCGTTTAATTAAGACAAACGAGTGGTGGGAGTGGCGCTCGCGGAAACGCGTCACCCTTCACACTTAATTTCTGAGAGCGCCATCCGAGTATCGGTCGAATTGGTGTTTCAGGCTGTTCGCCATGCGCTCGCGTGCACGCTCTCATATTGCTCACGACAGCATACCTAACAGAAAAAGTTTGTGGAACGCTAAATGTGTAAGAAAGATATATATTCTCGCCTTGTCTGGGAACGTAACCTTCAAATAAACGTTCCAGCCTGTAGTTGGCATTGCAACCCATACATTCCCCAGCTACATTAGAATCATTACGTACTAAGAGAGCATAAATTCGAATTCCTTTTGGAGCGAACGTCCCGCAAATTATTGTCGTTGGGTGTACATCTTAATTTCAAGCGCAGCCTCTTTACTATGAGGTCAAAACGTGGGTTAATACAAAAAAATGTCGCCTCGCCACGCTTCCTGCACCTGCGGTATCTTGAGTCCACAAGAAAAATATGTACTGTATAAACCATGGCTACATAGTCGCCAGTGAAAAAGACACCCAAAAAGTCCGCAATACTGTGCCGGGTGTCTCATGAACTGTGTCCGAAAATTGTCAATATAAGAAAACACTGGCGTAGACAGGGGAGGAGGGGGGAGGGATCCCCGAGAATTTTCCAATTTTGCATGTGCGTGTATACACGCACACATACAAGCGCACGTACGAACATACATACAGTGTGGTTCAACCCCCCCCCCCGAAAAAAATTCTGGCTACGCCTCTGTAAGAAAATTGCGATATTTGCTCACTATCTTCAGCATTACCTTTTTTGTGGCGACCAGCATCTGAAGATGACTAGTGACACTAATTTAAGAAAATAATTAACCTTTTAATTGGATGTAACAAGCGAACGGGTCAAATGAGAGAACTGAAGTCCTTCCTGCGAAGAGCCCATTCTTCAAAAATCGGGGTGCTATATTTGTTCAATTACTTCTTCTGTAGCCACAGGCCCCTTAAAGGAGTACTGACACAAATTTTAAATATTTTCGCCTTGTCGCTCTAAATAAAAACACGGGTGTCGAGAACCCTAAGAAGAGTGTCGCAATACTTAGGAATGCATTGGATATATTTTTAATACCGCTATCTTAAAATAGCACTTTCGGTTTTGGTATCGAGGGGCGGTTTCGCAGTGACTTGTAAACACAAGTCTGACGTCACGGGAAGACGGCAACTAGACACATACTAGCAGCAGTTCTGTCATTTGCTGTCACTCGCACGTGGTTCACGTAAACGACGATGAGTGAATTGCCGTCCAGCAACTCTGACAGCGATTTCTGCGATTTAGGCAGCATGCAAGACGCAAAAGTTCGCAAACCCAGTGAACTGTGTTGACTCGTCGTGATAATGTCCATTGCGGTGGGGCTGGCTTGGAGATGCTGGACGACGAAAACTTTAAAATCAAGGTAAAACATTTTATACGTGTTGTCTGGCCCCGGTGAGTGGAGAGCGTTGACAGTACATACGATGGAAACGAAAAATGCCCCTTTTGGGGTGCCTCAAAATCGTGCTAGTACTCCTTCAAAATTTACAAAAAGTGGCCGCAGGTATAAAATTTTCGGAGTGATGAAATCCGACCGATTTCACCGTTTAAACCGAAACTGAAGCGCCCAAGAGCGAAATTGCAGGACTCGGCCGAGATGTCAGGAATAATCGAGTGTCGCTATATCAACCATTGATCTACCTCGCTTCGTCTGAGTGCGGGCTGGGCTTGTCATGATAACACGCACGACACACGCAAGGCAACGAATATAAAAGAACAGAACTACCACAGTCGTTAGAAACAGGGTCATCAGCCTCTAAATAGGCATGAAAGTTGCGCTCTACGGTTTCAGCGGTGAAATTGGTCGGATGTAATCACCCCGGCCGAAACAACGTCGAAACGTGAAGTCGAGTTATGAAACGTCAAGCTGAGTATGAAACACGAGTATCAGGCTGATCGGCTCTGCAAGGAACGAAGAAATGCGTAACAGGCGAATAGAAACAATATGCATTCGGTGCACGGACACCGTACATCATCTTGCGGGTCTTGTTTGTGCAGCTGCTACAAAACCGCTCGCAACAGGCAGCAGCCTATGTTGACCACCTACATACACACTCCCAACAGCGAAAGTTCTCTTCAGAGCGCGGAGGTCGAAAATAAAAAAAAAAACATCGGTAAAGAGGAAAATGAAAAAAAGAGCTTCGCAGCAGCCAATGCTGCCGCCCTAGAATCGAAACGTAAATCCCTTCCGAACTCGTTATGAAAACTGTTATCAATTTCCCCTGTTGCCTTTTTTTTATCTATAGGCAGGCTTTTCACTGATGTGAAATCTAATATAACGCACAATTTTTTTGTAAGGAAGTAGATACTTTCAGGCACAGCGACCACGCCACTGAAACAACTTCTGGCGAGGCCGCGAAGAAATTTAATTTTCTCGCGAATTTCGTGCTCAGAAAGCTTTTTAGGCGATTTTTGGAGACGTAAATTACTAAACTAATTCGTTACCAACGGCGTATTGTTTCTTTTTTTTTTCAGTTTTCATGGCGGGTAGATAACGTTTTTATACATATAAGCAGTTGCCCATATAGGCGCTTGTTGCGGCATCCGAGACTCCTCATAAACATATATAGTCCGATTTCTCTCTCTCTGGCGCCATCGTGAACGCGTTCCACACACGTACACAAGCCGTTCGTTGTAGCGGCACGCTCCCTCACTGTCTCCTATATACACCGGCACGTTGCGAACGGAAATGAAAATGTTTTGTCTACGTCTACACGGCGTTTGCCGACGTCGCACGCGGGAGTGCGGCATGCAGCGAAAGGGAAAAAAAAAAAACCAAATAAGTGCATGGTCATAACAGCGGAGACATGATCGGATAACGCAAAGAGAAGAATTACGCGCATCCGTGCAAGCTAAACCCATAGTTTCGCTCCACCTAAGCTACTTGGGTTCTACGAACAAAAATATTGCGGTGCGCTAAGCAGGAACCTTGAGAGTGAGGAGCAATCGAAGGGACCGACAAGTCGCCTGGACGTGTGATTGGTTATTGGTGGAAATCAAAAGACCGTGAATTATAGTGACCAATTCAAGCATCTTTTTCGCAATTCCAGTAGGATTAGATTGTTATGTGTTTAAATGTCACTAAAAGACCGGTACGTCGCGCAGCCTAGCGGAAAGAGCCTTGATGCTGCACTGTGGATTTGTTCCGTGTGCTGCACGTAGTCTAATGCTTTTATGAGCGCCATAATTAGTGCTCAAAATTAGAGTATATCATTATCTATCCCCGCTCTACTCTGTGCTGCTTACGGAGTAAAAAGGAGTTGACGCTGAGAAGCAGCGCTGCCTCCGAGGCAAATAGTATCCATGTCGAGCCACGGCGCGCATGCACGCGGAGTGCACGCATGCGCAGCAAGCAGTAGCGCACATACACGAACCGCTGTCGCAATTGTGCATGTGTTGTGTGTACGACTGCACAGTAGTGATGCAGAACTATCGATGGTACTATCGATACTATCGATAGCTGAGTCACTATCGAACTATCGATGGTAAAAGATACTATCGATAGTGCTATCGATAGTAAGCACTATCGATAGTTTAAAATCAACAGCGCGAACTCATTGCAGAATAAATTTGGTTTCCCGCATGCGTGGTACATAGTGGAGCCGGAGGAGCAGGCTTAAGGGCAAGAAAGTTGACATTCTTGTGTTCTTCACCAGAGTGCTTCGCTGGCACATGGTCATAAAGTCAGACTCTTCAGCTGTAGCGGAAAGGAACCGTTACATGGGGTGGAACTGTGCGGCTTCAGGTTTATATTGCATTTGATGTCTTCAAATAAAAAAATTATCAAGAACTAAGTTTGTTCATTGTAAGATGTAACTGGTTGCTTTTAAATATCATAATTTATTGATGGACATATGCCGCCATTTTCACTGCTCAAATAATTTCTCTCGCAAAAAATTTGCTCATAAATTAAGCGAAGCTGATAGTAGGCTATCGCGAATATTTTGGCAATTTGGCCAGCCAGCAACAACATTGTTATTCGCACCACTATGGATAGTTTGTCACGTGGTTGTGACGGCGAAGAATGCTGCAGCAAGACTGGGAAATACGAAGCTCTCTATTTGGTCGAACTTCTGCCCAGAAAATCAAAACTCGGAATACAAGCGATACACGCTGCGCACTGGTTGCGGCAAGAACAGTCGCCGGCCGTCGAGTAATCTGATAATCGGTGGAAGGCTTCGTCTTTTATACATCAGTCATCAAAACCTTCCAGCGTTATCGTTGGTGCTCGCGTAGCCTCTCGAATAAACTTGAATATTCGCGTCCGGCGCGTAATCTTAAAATATCAAACAATCGCGAGGCTTCTCAAACAACGCGGCGTAGTCTGCGTCAAACGCTAACATTCTGTGGGTGAAACCCACATACATCAAAACAAAGCAATTAACACGCGTGGTAGTAATATCGCTAGTAATATTACCGATGGTACTACCGATTCGACTATCGATAGTTTATCGATAGTAGTACTATCGATAGTTTGTTTACACTATCGATAGTTTCAAAGAAACTATCTATACTATCGATAGTCAATTTACCGATAGTTCTGCATCACTACTGCACAGTCGCCGAAGATATAAAAATCGTGATTATGAGTGTTTCACGGTGTTTCCAGCGCCACCATTCCGTGATCAGACACTCTGGCCAGTAAGCTTTCCGGTACACTAAAGAGAACAGGTACCATAAAAAAAGAATCTCGGTGTATTTCGCACCCGCTTCACGGTCGTATCATGCTGCAAAAAAAACCAAGTGCCAGAATTGACATATTTAGGGCTCTGAAACACCATCACTACCACCAGAGCCATGACCAAAAGACCAATTAAGTTGCCTGTCATCGGCTTGGGAGGATGGCTGTGGGGGCTGAGCCACCGGTGGTATGTGTTGCCAGGTTGTCACCATCTTTCCAATTGGAGTCGATCGATCGCCTCACTCCATTTGGAAGGACACGGTCAGGGCAGAACAAACCTCGCTGGCCGAGACGTAATTGCTCGGTTGACGCTGATATCTACTGCCAATGACAGGTGCCGATGGGAACGGTTAAAAAATGCTGCCACTGTTTTTTTCTTCGCTTAATTTTTTGTTTCGTCGGCGTTTTACTGTAAGGCAAATGCGCGCGGACTAAAAATTTGAGGGACTCTTGATCTTCGCCTTCAAGAGTACAACGCGATAGCGCAATCGGGCACCGTTCACACCACCTGCTCAATCGCTAGCCTCGCTTTGCTTCTTGGTGGACACCTAACCCTGCCGCAAGGGAAGGAGCGTCTGCACGAGTAACATTGACCGCTTAAAACTATCCTACAATGCCTACTGCAAGTACAGTTGCGAATTGCCCACAACGCCATAACTCTTCCTTTTGCCAATTGGCACTACGCGTCTGTAAACCAACGCGCGCACCGGCGCATCTGGCCACTTAGTTGATGCTGTTGTTGGCGATCATGATTAATTATGCCTTAGCGCTTTGTCATGGATAGAACTTTAAACCACCCATTCTTTGCGCAATTCATATTTTTTTTTTTGACGCCTGGTGAAACTCTACGCTTCTGCCACGTAATATTACACGTGTTAATGACACTCCGCGCGCTACTTAGCATTCATATATATAGCGTTTCTTTCCGAAGCGACTTCGAGCGCGGGCATGGCTCTTTGTCACAGCAATAAAAAGAAAAAAAAAAAGAAAAACGGGCCTGGCTTTGTCGTAGAACACCGGCTTGCCACGCAGAAGGCCTGGGTTCGATTCCCACTCGGACCGAAGTTTTATTTTTATTTTATTACTTGAAAAAAAAAAGTTCTTCGTACCATACCATATTTATTTATTTATTTGCATATATTTCGATTTCTCGCTCACAACCAATGACGCCGACACTGGAATTTCTGCGAAACGAGCTCTTCAACGCTATCGCGTCAAAATTGGTTGCCGGTCCCTTTAAGCTATCAAGAGAGCAGGAAGATGTAGATTTATTGACCACGTTATTGAAGACGGCAGCTTTGTATAGTGACTTTTAACCTATGCATTGTAGCGGTTGTAAAGAAAGAAAGAAAGAAAGAAAGAAAGAAAGAAAGAAAGAAAGAAAGAAAGAAAGAAAGAAAGAAAGAAAGAAAGAAAGAAAGCGAGAAAGAAATTAATTTCGGAGAGCACCAACGAATGTATATCGATCGGGAAATGTTTGCATTAAAATCGTCCTGACGTCGACGTTAGCTGTTTGCTTAACAAGCCAGACAAAAGCGCCGTGCCAGAAGACTTGATTGGAGAAATAAAAGCACCGCGTATAAGGTATACATACGTAATTTTCTTTGTTTTTTGCGACGATAGCTTCGGAGTAAGGTTGTTGCTTTTTTTTGTTTTTTTTTCATACAAAGTACTTCTCCGGACCACATTTTTCAATAAGCCCCAAGAAAACCATTTGCCGAGCAAGAAGGAACTTTGGCAAAAAGAACTCTGGCTATGAAAGGCTGGTTATGAAAGCAATAACTTAACATTGTAATAAAGACGAAATATACGCTGTACAGCATTAATTTAGTGTTGAAATGTCTCTATGTACAGTTTGTGTACAGCCTACCCTATTTGCTATAATGGCCCTCCGTTTTTATAACAATGTAATAAGTCATTCATGTGCACTATACTGTGCCTCTAGCTCTATCCTCCACATGCTTCGCGCACTAATAGGTGCAGTTTCCTTTAGAGAAACTTGTGGCATTTTTTTTTATATACGAAAGCGTTACATGACTCATTAGTACAGAATCTGACGTCCGGCACTGACTATACGATGGGTACAAGAAGTCGCGTGTGGCGCGAACCCGCATTCCTCGGGTGAGAATTAAAGAATTAAAGTAAATGAAAGGCGAATGAAATGTGAATTCGAGTTAATTAATGTGGCAAGTTTATTTCAAATGAATGAAGGAAGGAAATGTCAAGTGATTAGAAGTGATAACTAAGTGTGTAAGGCGAGGCAAATGTGAATTATGGCTAATTAAAGGTGCGTCAAATGTGAATTAACAAGGAATCAAATGTAAAGTGATTTAAAATGAATTAAGGCTGAAGCAAATGTTGTGAATTAAGAGTGAATCCGACGTGAGGGCACAGGCTTTCGACTGTGTCCTCCTTAGCGTTAGCTAAAGAGAC